>NW_026561828.1:55000-60000 GCF_028858705.1 Grus americana | reverse complement strand
GGGGGGGGGGGGGGGGGGGGGGGGGGGGGGGGGGGGGGGGGGGGGGGGGGGGGGGGGGGGGGGGGGGGGGGGGGGGGGGGGGGGGGGGGGGGGGGGGGGGGGGGGGGGGGGGGGGGGGGGGGGGGGGGGGGGGGGGGGGGGGGGGGGGGGGGGGGGGGGGGGGGGGGGGGGGGGGGGGGGGGGGGGGGGGGGGGGGGGGGGGGGGGGGGGGGGGGGGGGGGGGGGGGGGGGGGGGGGGGGTGGGGGGGGGGGGGGGGGGGGGGGGGGGGGGGGGGGGGGGGGGGGGGGGGGGGGGGGGGGGGGGGGGGGGGGGGGGGGGGGGGGGGGGGGGGGGGGGGGGGGGGGGGGGGGGGGGGGGGGGGGGGGGGGGGGGGGGGGGGGGGGGGGGGGGGGGGGGGGGGGGGGGGGGGGGGGGGGGGGGGGGGGGGGGGGGGGGGGGGGGGGGGGGGGGGGGGGGGGGGGGGGGGGGGGGGGGGGGGGGGGGGGGGGGGGGGGGGGGGGGGGGGGGGGGGGGGGGGGGGGGGGGGGGGGGGGGGGGGGGGGGGGGGGTGGGGGGGGGGGGGGGGGGGGGGGGGGGGGGGGGGGGGGGGGGGGGGGGGGGGGGGGGGGGGGGGGGGGGGGGTGGGGGGGGGGGGGGGGGGGGGGGGGGGGGGGGGGGGGGGGGGGGGGGGGGGGGGGGGGGGGGGGGGGGGGGGGGGGGGGGGGGGGGGGGGGGGGGGGGGGGGGGGGGGGGGGGGGGGGGGGGGGGGGGGGGGGGGGGGGGGGGGGGGGGGGGGGGGGGGGGGGGGGGGGGGGGGGGGGGGGGGGGGGGGGGGGGGGGGGGGGGGGGGGGGGGGGGGGGGGGGGGGGGGGGGGGGGGGGGGGGGGGGGGGGGGGGGGGGGGGGGGGGGGGGGGGGGGGGGGGGGGGGGGGGGGGGGGGGGGGGGGGGGGGGGGGGGGGGGGGGGGGGGGGGGGGGGGGGGGGGGGGGGGGGGGGGGGGGGGGGGGGGGGGGGGGGGGGGGGGGGGGGGGGGGGGGGGGGGGGGGGGGGGGGGGGGGGGGGGGGGGGGGGGGGGGGGGGGGGGGGGGGGGGGGGGGGGGGGGGGGGGGGGGGGGGGGGGGGGGGGGGGGGGGGGGGGGGGGGGGGGGGGGGGGGGGGGGGGGGGGGGGGGGGGGGGGGGGGGGGGGGGGGGGGGGGGGGGGGGGGGGGGGGGGGGGGGGGGGGGGGGGGGGGGGGGGGGGGGGGGGGGGGGGGGGGGGGGGGGGGGGGGGGGGGGGGGGGGGGGGGGGGGGGGGGGGGGGGGGGGGGGGGGGGGGGGGGGGGGGGGGGGGGGGGGGGGGGGGGGGGGGGGGGGGGGGGGGGGGGGGGGGGGGGGGGGGGGGGGGGGGGGGGGGGGGGGGGGGGGGGGGGGGGGGGGGGGGGGGGGGGGGGGGGGGGGGGGGGGGGGGGGGGGGGGGGTGGGGGGGGGGGGGGGGGGGGGGGGGGGGGGGGGGGGGGGGGGGGGGGGGGGGGGGGGGGGGGGGGGGGGGGGGGGGGGGGGGGGGGGGGGGGGGGGGGGGGGGGGGGGGGGGGGGGGGGGGGGGGGGGGGGGGGGGGGGGGGGGGGGGGGGGGGGGGGGGGGGGGGGGGGGGGGGGGGGGGGGGGGGGGGGGGGGGGGGGGGGGGGGGGGGGGGGGGGGGGGGGGGGGGGGGGGGGGGGGGGGGGGGGGGGGGGGGGGGGGGGGGGGGGGGGGGGGGGGGGGGGGGGGGGGGGGGGGGGGGGGGGGGGGGGGGGGGGGGGGGGGGGGGGGGGGGGGGGGGGGGGGGGGGGGGGGGGGGGGGGGGGGGGGGGGGGGGGGGGGGGGGGGGGGGGGGGGGGGGGGGGGGGGGGGGGGGGGGGGGGGGGGGGGGGGGGGGGGGGGGGGGGGGGGGGGGGGGGGGGGGGGGGGGGGGGGGGGGGGGGGGGGGGGGGGGGGGGGGGGGGGGGGGGGGGGGGGGGGGGGGGGGGGGGGGGGGGGGGGGGGGGGGGGGGGGGGGGGGGGGGGGGGGGGGGGGGGGGGGGGGGGGGGGGGGGGGGGGGGGGGGGGGGGGGGGGGGGGGGGGGGGGGGGGGGGGGGGGGGGGGGGGGGGGGGGGGGGGGGGGGGGGGGGGGGGGGGGGGGGGGGGGGGGGGGGGGGGGGGGGGGGGGGGGGGGGGGGGGGGGGGGGGGGGGGGGGGGGGGGGGGGGGGGGGGGGGGGGGGGGGGGGGGGGGGGGGGGGGGGGGGGGGGGGGGGGGGGGGGGGGGGGGGGGGGGGGGGGGGGGGGGGGGGGGGGGGGGGGGGGGGGGGGGGGGGGGGGGGGGGGGGGGGGGGGGGGGGGGGGGGGGGGGGGGGGGGGGGGGGTGGGGGGGGGGGGGGGGGGGGGGGGGGGGGGGGGGGGGGGGGGGGGGGGGGGGGGGGGGGGGGGGGGGGGGGGGGGGGGGGGGGGGGGGGGGGGGGGGGGGGGGGGGGGGGGGGGGGGGGGGGGGGGGGGGGGGGGGGGGGGGGGGGGGGGGGGGGGGGGGGGGGGGTGGGGGGGGGGGGGGGGGGGGGGGGGGGGGGGGGGGGGGGGGGGGGGGGGGGGGGGGGGGGGGGGGGGGGGGGGGGGGGGGGGGGGGGGGGGGGGGGGGGGGGGGGGGGGGGGGGGGGGGGGGGGGGGGGGGGGGGGGGGGGGGGGGGGGGGGGGGGGGGGGGGGGGGGGGGGGGGGGGGGGGGGGGGGGGGGGGGGGGGGGGGGGGGGGGGGGGGGGGGGGGGGGGGGGGGGGGGGGGGGGGGGGGGGGGGGGGGGGGGGGGGGGGGGGGGGGGGGGGGGGGGGGGGGGGGGGGGGGGGGGGGGGGGGGGGGGGGGGGGGGGGGGGGGGGGGGGGGGGGGGGGGGGGGGGGGGGGGGGGGGGGGGGGGGGGGGGGGGGGGGGGGGGGGGGGGGGGGGGGGGGGGGGGGGGGGGGGGGGGGGGGGGGGGGGGGGGGGGGGGGGGGGGGGGGGGGGGGGGGGGGGGGGGGGGGGGGGGGGGGGGGGGGGGGGGGGGGGGGGGGGGGGGGGGGGGGGGGGGGGGGGGGGGGGGGGGGGGGGGGGGGGGGGGGGGGGGGGGGGGGGGGGGGGGGGGGGGGGGGGGGGGGGGGGGGGGGGGGGGGGGGGGGGGGGGGGGGGGGGGGGGGGGGGGGGGGGGGGGGGGGGGGGGGGGGGGGGGGGGGGGGGGGGGGGGGGGGGGGGGGGGGGGGGGGGGGGGGGGGGGGGGGGGGGGGGGGGGGGGGGGGGGGGGGGGGGGGGGGGGGGGGGGGGGGGGGGGGGGGGGGGGGGGGGGGGGGGGGGGGGGGGGGGGGGGGGGGGGGGGGGGGGGGGGGGGGGGGGGGGGGGGGGGGGGGGGGGGGGGGGGGGGGGGGGGGGGGGGGGGGGGGGGGGGGGGGGGGGGGGGGGGGGGGGGGGGGGGGGGGGGGGGGGGGGGGGGGGGGGGGGGGGGGGGGGGGGGGGGGGGGGGGGGGGGGGGGGGGGGGGGGGGGGGGGGGGGGGGGGGGGGGGGGGGGGGGGGGGGGGGGGGGGGGGGGGGGGGGGGGGGGGGGGGGGGGGGGGGGGGGGGGGGGGGGGGGGGGGGGGGGGGGGGGGGGGGGGGGGGGGGGGGGGGGGGGGGGGGGGGGGGGGGGGGGGGGGGGGGGGGGGGGGGGGGGGGGGGGGGGGGGGGGGGGGGGGGGGGGGGGGGGGGGGGGGGGGGGGGGGGGGGGGGGGGGGGGGGGGGGGGGGGGGGGGGGGGGGGGGGGGGGGGGGGGGGGGGGGGGGGGGGGGGGGGGGGGGGGGGGGGGGGGGGGGGGGGGGGGGGGGGGGGGGGGGGGGGGGGGGGGGGGGGGGGGGGGGGGGGGGGGGGGGGGGGGGGGGGGGGGGGGGGGGGGGGGGGGGGGGGGGGGGGGGGGGGGGGGGGGGGGGGGGGGGGGGGGGGGGGGGGGGGGGGGGGGGGGGGGGGGGGGGGGGGGGGGGGGGGGGTGGGGGGGGGGGGGGGGGGGGGGGGGGGGGGGGGGGGGGGGGGGGGGGGGGGGGGGGGGGGGGGGGGGGGGGGGGGGGGGGGGGGGGGGGGGGGGGGGGGTGGGGGGGGGGGGGGGGGGGGGGGGGGGGGGGGGGGGGGGGGGGGGGGGGGGGGGGGGGGGGGGGGGGGGGGGGGGGGGGGGGGGGCGGGGGGGGGGGGGGGGGGGGGGGGGGGGGGGGGGGGGGGGGGGGGGGGGGGGGGGGGGGGGGGGGGGGGGGGGGGGGGGGGGGGGGGGGGGGGGGGGGGGGGGGGGGGGGGGGGGGGGGGGGGGGGGGGGGGGGGGGGGGGGGGGGGGGGGGGGGGGGGGGGGGGGGGGGGGGGGGGGGGGGGGGGGGGGGGGGGGGGGGGGGGGGGGGGGGGGGGGGGGGGGGGGGGGGGGGGGGGGGGGGGGGGGGGGGGGGGGGGGGGGGGGGGGGGGGGGGGGGGGGGGGGGGGGGGGGGGGGGGGGGGGGGGGGGGGGGGGGGGGGGGGGGGGGGGGGGGGGGGGGGGGGGGGGGGGGGGGGGGGGGGGGGGGGGGGGGGGGGGGGGGGGGGGGGGGGGGGGGGGGGGGGGGGGGGGGGGGGGGGGGGGGGGGGGGGGGGGGGGGGGGGGGGGGGGGGGGGGGGGGGGGGGGGGGGGGGGGGGGGGGGGGGGGGGGGGGGGGGGGGGGGGGGGGGGGGGGGGGGGGGGGGGGGGGGGGGGGGGGGGGGGGGGGGGGGGGGGGGGGGGGGGGGGGGGGGGGGGGGGGGGGGGGGGGGGGGGGGGGGGGGGGGGGGGGGGGGGGGGGGGGGGGGGGGGGGGGGGGGGGGGGGGGGGGGGGGGGGGGGGGGGGGGGGGGGGGGGGGGGGGGGGGGGGGGGGGGGGGGGGGGGGGGGGGGGGGGGGGGGGGGGGGGGGGGGGGGGGGGGGGGGGGGGGGGGGGGGGGGGGGGGGGGGGGGGGGGGGGGGGGGGGGGGGGGGGGGGGGGGGGGGGGGGGGGGGGGGGGGGGGGGGGGGGGGGGGGGGGGGGGGGGGGGGGGGGGGGGGGGGGGG
>NW_026561828.1:0-50000 GCF_028858705.1 Grus americana | reverse complement strand
GGGGGGGGGGGGGGGGGGGGGGGGGGGGGGGGGGGGGGGGGGGGGGGGGGGGGGGGGGGGGGGGGGGGGGGGGGGGGGGGGGGGGGGGGGGGGGGGGGGGGGGGGGGGGGGGGGGGGGGGGGGGGGGGGGGGGGGGGGGGGGGGGGGGGGGGGGGGGGGGGGGGGGGGGGGGGGGGGGGGGGGGGGGGGGGGGGGGGGGGGGGGGGGGGGGGGGGGGGGGGGGGGGGGGGGGGGGGGGGGGGGGGGGGGGGGGGGGGGGGGGGGGGGGGGGGGGGGGGGGGGGGGGGGGGGGGGGGGGGGGGGGGGGGGGGGGGGGGGGGGGGGGGGGGGGGGGGGGGGGGGGGGGGGGGGGGGGGGGGGGGGGGGGGGGGGGGGGGGGGGGGGGGGGGGGGGGGGGGGGGGGGGGGGGGGGGGGGGGGGGGGGGGGGGGGGGGGGGGGGGGGGGGGGGGGGGGGGGGGGGGGGGGGGGGGGGGGGGGGGGGGGGGGGGGGGGGGGGGGGGGGGGGGGGGGGGGGGGGGGGGGGGGGGGGGGGGGGGGGGGGGGGGGGGGGGGGGGGGGGGGGGGGGGGGGGGGGGGGGGGGGGGGGGGGGGGGGGGGGGGGGGGGGGGGGGGGGGGGGGGGGGGGGGGGGGGGGGGGGGGGGGGGGGGGGGGGGGGGGGGGGGGGGGGGGGGGGGGGGGGGGGGGGGGGGGGGGGGGGGGGGGGGGGGGGGGGGGGGGGGGGGGGGGGGGGGGGGGGGGGGGGGGGGGGGGGGGGGGGGGGGGGGGGGGGGGGGGGGGGGGGGGGGGGGGGGGGGGGGGGGGGGGGGGGGGGGGGGGGGGGGGGGGGGGGGGGGGGGGGGGGGGGGGGGGGGGGGGGGGGGGGGGGGGGGGGGGGGGGGGGGGGGGGGGGGGGGGGGGGGGGGGGGGGGGGGGGGGGGGGGGGGGGGGGGGGGGGGGGGGGGGGGGGGGGGGGGGGGGGGGGGGGGGGGGGGGGGGGGGGGGGGGGGGGGGGGGGGGGGGGGGGGGGGGGGGGGGGGGGGGGGGGGGGGGGGGGGGGGGGGGGGGGGGGGGGGGGGGGGGGGGGGGGGGGGGGGGGGGGGGGGGGGGGGGGGGGGGGGGGGGGGGGGGGGGGGGGGGGGGGGGGGGGGGGGGGGGGGGGGGGGGGGGGGGGGGGGGGGGGGGGGGGGGGGGGGGGGGGGGGGGGGGGGGGGGGGGGGGGGGGGGGGGGGGGGGGGGGGGGGGGGGGGGGGGGGGGGGGGGGGGGGGGGGGGGGGGGGGGGGGGGGGGGGGGGGGGGGGGGGGGGGGGGGGGGGGGGGGGGGGGGGGGGGGGGGGGGGGGGGGGGGGGGGGGGGGGGGGGGGGGGGGGGGGGGGGGGGGGGGGGGGGGGGGGGGGGGGGGGGGGGGGGGGGGGGGGGGGGGGGGGGGGGGGGGGGGGGGGGGGGGGGGGGGGGGGGGGGGGGGGGGGGGGGGGGGGGGGGGGGGGGGGGGGGGGGGGGGGGGGGGGGGGGGGGGGGGGGGGGGGGGGGGGGGGGGGGGGGGGGGGGGGGGGGGGGGGGGGGGGGGGGGGGGGGGGGGGGGGGGGGGGGGGGGGGGGGGGGGGGGGGGGGGGGGGGGGGGGGGGGGGGGGGGGGGGGGGGGGGGGGGGGGGGGGGGGGGGGGGGGGGGGGGGGGGGGGGGGGGGGGGGGGGGGGGGGGGGGGGGGGGGGGGGGGGGGGGGGGGGGGGGGGGGGGGGGGGGGGGGGGGGGGGGGGGGGGGGGGGGGGGGGGGGGGGGGGGGGGGGGGGGGGGGGGGGGGGGGGGGGGGGGGGGGGGGGGGGGGGGGGGGGGGGGGGGGGGGGGGGGGGGGGGGGGGGGGGGGGGGGGGGGGGGGGGGGGGGGGGGGGGGGGGGGGGGGGGGGGGGGGGGGGGGGGGGGGGGGGGGGGGGGGGGGGGGGGGGGGGGGGGGGGGGGGGGGGGGGGGGGGGGGGGGGGGGGGGGGGGGGGGGGGGGGGGGGGGGGGGGGGGGGGGGGGGGGGGGGGGGGGGGGGGGGGGGGGGGGGGGGGGGGGGGGGGGGGGGGGGGGGGGGGGGGGGGGGGGGGGGGGGGGGGGGGGGGGGGGGGGGGGGGGGGGGGGGGGGGGGGGGGGGGGGGGGGGGGGGGGGGGGGGGGGGGGGGGGGGGGGGGGGGGGGGGGGGGGGGGGGGGGGGGGGGGGGGGGGGGGGGGGGGGGGGGGGGGGGGGGGGGGGGGGGGGGGGGGGGGGGGGGGGGGGGGGGGGGGGGGGGGGGGGGGGGGGGGGGGGGGGGGGGGGGGGGGGGGGGGGGGGGGGGGGGGGGGGGGGGGGGGGGGGGGGGGGGGGGGGGGGGGGGGGGGGGGGGGGGGGGGGGGGGGGGGGGGGGGGGGGGGGGGGGGGGGGGGGGGGGGGGGGGGGGGGGGGGGGGGGGGGGGGGGGGGGGGGGGGGGGGGGGGGGGGGGGGGGGGGGGGGGGGGGGGGGGGGGGGGGGGGGGGGGGGGGGGGGGGGGGGGGGGGGGGGGGGGGGGGGGGGGGGGGGGGGGGGGGGGGGGGGGGGGGGGGGGGGGGGGGGGGGGGGGGGGGGGGGGGGGGGGGGGGGGGGGGGGGGGGGGGGGGGGGGGGGGGGGGGGGGGGGGGGGGGGGGGGGGGGGGGGGGGGGGGGGGGGGGGGGGGGGGGGGGGGGGGGGGGGGGGGGGGGGGGGGGGGGGGGGGGGGGGGGGGGGGGGGGGGGGGGGGGGGGGGGGGGGGGGGGGGGGGGGGGGGGGGGGGGGGGGGGGGGGGGGGGGGGGGGGGGGGGGGGGGGGGGGGGGGGGGGGGGGGGGGGGGGGGGGGGGGGGGGGGGGGGGGGGGGGGGGGGGGGGGGGGGGGGGGGGGGGGGGGGGGGGGGGGGGGGGGGGGGGGGGGGGGGGGGGGGGGGGGGGGGGGGGGGGGGGGGGGGGGGGGGGGGGGGGGGGGGGGGGGGGGGGGGGGGGGGGGGGGGGGGGGGGGGGGGGGGGGGGGGGGGGGGGGGGGGGGGGGGGGGGGGGGGGGGGGGGGGGGGGGGGGGGGGGGGGGGGGGGGGGGGGGGGGGGGGGGGGGGGGGGGGGGGGGGGGGGGGGGGGGGGGGGGGGGGGGGGGGGGGGGGGGGGGGGGGGGGGGGGGGGGGGGGGGGGGGGGGGGGGGGGGGGGGGGGGGGGGGGGGGGGGGGGGGGGGGGGGGGGGGGGGGGGGGGGGGGGGGGGGGGGGGGGGGGGGGGGGGGGGGGGGGGGGGGGGGGGGGGGGGGGGGGGGGGGGGGGGGGGGGGGGGGGGGGGGGGGGGGGGGGGGGGGGGGGGGGGGGGGGGGGGGGGGGGGGGGGGGGGGGGGGGGGGGGGGGGGGGGGGGGGGGGGGGGGGGGGGGGGGGGGGGGGGGGGGGGGGGGGGGGGGGGGGGGGGGGGGGGGGGGGGGGGGGGGGGGGGGGGGGGGGGGGGGGGGGGGGGGGGGGGGGGGGGGGGGGGGGGGGGGGGGGGGGGGGGGGGGGGGGGGGGGGGGGGGGGGGGGGGGGGGGGGGGGGGGGGGGGGGGGGGGGGGGGGGGGGGGGGGGGGGGGGGGGGGGGGGGGGGGGGGGGGGGGGGGGGGGGGGGGGGGGGGGGGGGGGGGGGGGGGGGGGGGGGGGGGGGGGGGGGGGGGGGGGGGGGGGGGGGGGGGGGGGGGGGGGGGGGGGGGGGGGGGGGGGGGGGGGGGGGGGGGGGGGGGGGGGGGGGGGGGGGGGGGGGGGGGGGGGGGGGGGGGGGGGGGGGGGGGGGGGGGGGGGGGGGGGGGGGGGGGGGGGGGGGGGGGGGGGGGGGGGGGGGGGGGGGGGGGGGGGGGGGGGGGGGGGGGGGGGGGGGGGGGGGGGGGGGGGGGGGGGGGGGGGGGGGGGGGGGGGGGGGGGGGGGGGGGGGGGGGGGGGGGGGGGGGGGGGGGGGGGGGGGGGGGGGGGGGGGGGGGGGGGGGGGGGGGGGGGGGGGGGGGGGGGGGGGGGGGGGGGGGGGGGGGGGGGGGGGGGGGGGGGGGGGGGGGGGGGGGGGGGGGGGGGGGGGGGGGGGGGGGGGGGGGGGGGGGGGGGGGGGGGGGGGGGGGGGGGGGGGGGGGGGGGGGGGGGGGGGGGGGGGGGGGGGGGGGGGGGGGGGGGGGGGGGGGGGGGGGGGGGGGGGGGGGGGGGGGGGGGGGGGGGGGGGGGGGGGGGGGGGGGGGGGGGGGGGGGGGGGGGGGGGGGGGGGGGGGGGGGGGGGGGGGGGGGGGGGGGGGGGGGGGGGGGGGGGGGGGGGGGGGGGGGGGGGGGGGGGGGGGGGGGGGGGGGGGGGGGGGGGGGGGGGGGGGGGGGGGGGGGGGGGGGGGGGGGGGGGGGGGGGGGGGGGGGGGGGGGGGGGGGGGGGGGGGGGGGGGGGGGGGGGGGGGGGGGGGGGGGGGGGGGGGGGGGGGGGGGGGGGGGGGGGGGGGGGGGGGGGGGGGGGGGGGGGGGGGGGGGGGGGGGGGGGGGGGGGGGGGGGGGGGGGGGGGGGGGGGGGGGGGGGGGGGGGGGGGGGGGGGGGGGGGGGGGGGGGGGGGGGGGGGGGGGGGGGGGGGGGGGGGGGGGGGGGGGGGGGGGGGGGGGGGGGGGGGGGGGGGGGGGGGGGGGGGGGGGGGGGGGGGGGGGGGGGGGGGGGGGGGGGGGGGGGGGGGGGGGGGGGGGGGGGGGGGGGGGGGGGGGGGGGGGGGGGGGGGGGGGGGGGGGGGGGGGGGGGGGGGGGGGGGGGGGGGGGGGGGGGGGGGGGGGGGGGGGGGGGGGGGGGGGGGGGGGGGGGGGGGGGGGGGGGGGGGGGGGGGGGGGGGGGGGGGGGGGGGGGGGGGGGGGGGGGGGGGGGGGGGGGGGGGGGGGGGGGGGGGGGGGGGGGGGGGGGGGGGGGGGGGGGGGGGGGGGGGGGGGGGGGGGGGGGGGGGGGGGGGGGGGGGGGGGGGGGGGGGGGGGGGGGGGGGGGGGGGGGGGGGGGGGGGGGGGGGGGGGGGGGGGGGGGGGGGGGGGGGGGGGGGGGGGGGGGGGGGGGGGGGGGGGGGGGGGGGGGGGGGGGGGGGGGGGGGGGGGGGGGGGGGGGGGGGGGGGGGGGGGGGGGGGGGGGGGGGGGGGGGGGGGGGGGGGGGGGGGGGGGGGGGGGGGGGGGGGGGGGGGGGGGGGGGGGGGGGGGGGGGGGGGGGGGGGGGGGGGGGGGGGGGGGGGGGGGGGGGGGGGGGGGGGGGGGGGGGGGGGGGGGGGGGGGGGGGGGGGGGGGGGGGGGGGGGGGGGGGGGGGGGGGGGGGGGGGGGGGGGGGGGGGGGGGGGGGGGGGGGGGGGGGGGGGGGGGGGGGGGGGGGGGGGGGGGGGGGGGGGGGGGGGGGGGGGGGGGGGGGGGGGGGGGGGGGGGGGGGGGGGGGGGGGGGGGGGGGGGGGGGGGGGGGGGGGGGGGGGGGGGGGGGGGGGGGGGGGGGGGGGGGGGGGGGGGGGGGGGGGGGGGGGGGGGGGGGGGGGGGGGGGGGGGGGGGGGGGGGGGGGGGGGGGGGGGGGGGGGGGGGGGGGGGGGGGGGGGGGGGGGGGGGGGGGGGGGGGGGGGGGGGGGGGGGGGGGGGGGGGGGGGGGGGGGGGGGGGGGGGGGGGGGGGGGGGGGGGGGGGGGGGGGGGGGGGGGGGGGGGGGGGGGGGGGGGGGGGGGGGGGGGGGGGGGGGGGGGGGGGGGGGGGGGGGGGGGGGGGGGGGGGGGGGGGGGGGGGGGGGGGGGGGGGGGGGGGGGGGGGGGGGGGGGGGGGGGGGGGGGGGGGGGGGGGGGGGGGGGGGGGGGGGGGGGGGGGGGGGGGGGGGGGGGGGGGGGGGGGGGGGGGGGGGGGGGGGGGGGGGGGGGGGGGGGGGGGGGGGGGGGGGGGGGGGGGGGGGGGGGGGGGGGGGGGGGGGGGGGGGGGGGGGGGGGGGGGGGGGGGGGGGGGGGGGGGGGGGGGGGGGGGGGGGGGGGGGGGGGGGGGGGGGGGGGGGGGGGGGGGGGGGGGGGGGGGGGGGGGGGGGGGGGGGGGGGGGGGGGGGGGGGGGGGGGGGGGGGGGGGGGGGGGGGGGGGGGGGGGGGGGGGGGGGGGGGGGGGGGGGGGGGGGGGGGGGGGGGGGGGGGGGGGGGGGGGGGGGGGGGGGGGGGGGGGGGGGGGGGGGGGGGGGGGGGGGGGGGGGGGGGGGGGGGGGGGGGGGGGGGGGGGGGGGGGGGGGGGGGGGGGGGGGGGGGGGGGGGGGGGGGGGGGGGGGGGGGGGGGGGGGGGGGGGGGGGGGGGGGGGGGGGGGGGGGGGGGGGGGGGGGGGGGGGGGGGGGGGGGGGGGGGGGGGGGGGGGGGGGGGGGGGGGGGGGGGGGGGGGGGGGGGGGGGGGGGGGGGGGGGGGGGGGGGGGGGGGGGGGGGGGGGGGGGGGGGGGGGGGGGGGGGGGGGGGGGGGGGGGGGGGGGGGGGGGGGGGGGGGGGGGGGGGGGGGGGGGGGGGGGGGGGGGGGGGGGGGGGGGGGGGGGGGGGGGGGGGGGGGGGGGGGGGGGGGGGGGGGGGGGGGGGGGGGGGGGGGGGGGGGGGGGGGGGGGGGGGGGGGGGGGGGGGGGGGGGGGGGGGGGGGGGGGGGGGGGGGGGGGGGGGGGGGGGGGGGGGGGGGGGGGGGGGGGGGGGGGGGGGGGGGGGGGGGGGGGGGGGGGGGGGGGGGGGGGGGGGGGGGGGGGGGGGGGGGGGGGGGGGGGGGGGGGGGGGGGGGGGGGGGGGGGGGGGGGGGGGGGGGGGGGGGGGGGGGGGGGGGGGGGGGGGGGGGGGGGGGGGGGGGGGGGGGGGGGGGGGGGGGGGGGGGGGGGGGGGGGGGGGGGGGGGGGGGGGGGGGGGGGGGGGGGGGGGGGGGGGGGGGGGGGGGGGGGGGGGGGGGGGGGGGGGGGGGGGGGGGGGGGGGGGGGGGGGGGGGGGGGGGGGGGGGGGGGGGGGGGGGGGGGGGGGGGGGGGGGGGGGGGGGGGGGGGGGGGGGGGGGGGGGGGGGGGGGGGGGGGGGGGGGGGGGGGGGGGGGGGGGGGGGGGGGGGGGGGGGGGGGGGGGGGGGGGGGGGGGGGGGGGGGGGGGGGGGGGGGGGGGGGGGGGGGGGGGGGGGGGGGGGGGGGGGGGGGGGGGGGGGGGGGGGGGGGGGGGGGGGGGGGGGGGGGGGGGGGGGGGGGGGGGGGGGGGGGGGGGGGGGGGGGGGGGGGGGGGGGGGGGGGGGGGGGGGGGGGGGGGGGGGGGGGGGGGGGGGGGGGGGGGGGGGGGGGGGGGGGGGGGGGGGGGGGGGGGGGGGGGGGGGGGGGGGGGGGGGGGGGGGGGGGGGGGGGGGGGGGGGGGGGGGGGGGGGGGGGGGGGGGGGGGGGGGGGGGGGGGGGGGGGGGGGGGGGGGGGGGGGGGGGGGGGGGGGGGGGGGGGGGGGGGGGGGGGGGGGGGGGGGGGGGGGGGGGGGGGGGGGGGGGGGGGGGGGGGGGGGGGGGGGGGGGGGGGGGGGGGGGGGGGGGGGGGGGGGGGGGGGGGGGGGGGGGGGGGGGGGGGGGGGGGGGGGGGGGGGGGGGGGGGGGGGGGGGGGGGGGGGGGGGGGGGGGGGGGGGGGGGGGGGGGGGGGGGGGGGGGGGGGGGGGGGGGGGGGGGGGGGGGGGGGGGGGGGGGGGGGGGGGGGGGGGGGGGGGGGGGGGGGGGGGGGGGGGGGGGGGGGGGGGGGGGGGGGGGGGGGGGGGGGGGGGGGGGGGGGGGGGGGGGGGGGGGGGGGGGGGGGGGGGGGGGGGGGGGGGGGGGGGGGGGGGGGGGGGGGGGGGGGGGGGGGGGGGGGGGGGGGGGGGGGGGGGGGGGGGGGGGGGGGGGGGGGGGGGGGGGGGGGGGGGGGGGGGGGGGGGGGGGGGGGGGGGGGGGGGGGGGGGGGGGGGGGGGGGGGGGGGGGGGGGGGGGGGGGGGGGGGGGGGGGGGGGGGGGGGGGGGGGGGGGGGGGGGGGGGGGGGGGGGGGGGGGGGGGGGGGGGGGGGGGGGGGGGGGGGGGGGGGGGGGGGGGGGGGGGGGGGGGGGGGGGGGGGGGGGGGGGGGGGGGGGGGGGGGGGGGGGGGGGGGGGGGGGGGGGGGGGGGGGGGGGGGGGGGGGGGGGGGGGGGGGGGGGGGGGGGGGGGGGGGGGGGGGGGGGGGGGGGGGGGGGGGGGGGGGGGGGGGGGGGGGGGGGGGGGGGGGGGGGGGGGGGGGGGGGGGGGGGGGGGGGGGGGGGGGGGGGGGGGGGGGGGGGGGGGGGGGGGGGGGGGGGGGGGGGGGGGGGGGGGGGGGGGGGGGGGGGGGGGGGGGGGGGGGGGGGGGGGGGGGGGGGGGGGGGGGGGGGGGGGGGGGGGGGGGGGGGGGGGGGGGGGGGGGGGGGGGGGGGGGGGGGGGGGGGGGGGGGGGGGGGGGGGGGGGGGGGGGGGGGGGGGGGGGGGGGGGGGGGGGGGGGGGGGGGGGGGGGGGGGGGGGGGGGGGGGGGGGGGGGGGGGGGGGGGGGGGGGGGGGGGGGGGGGGGGGGGGGGGGGGGGGGGGGGGGGGGGGGGGGGGGGGGGGGGGGGGGGGGGGGGGGGGGGGGGGGGGGGGGGGGGGGGGGGGGGGGGGGGGGGGGGGGGGGGGGGGGGGGGGGGGGGGGGGGGGGGGGGGGGGGGGGGGGGGGGGGGGGGGGGGGGGGGGGGGGGGGGGGGGGGGGGGGGGGGGGGGGGGGGGGGGGGGGGGGGGGGGGGGGGGGGGGGGGGGGGGGGGGGGGGGGGGGGGGGGGGGGGGGGGGGGGGGGGGGGGGGGGGGGGGGGGGGGGGGGGGGGGGGGGGGGGGGGGGGGGGGGGGGGGGGGGGGGGGGGGGGGGGGGGGGGGGGGGGGGGGGGGGGGGGGGGGGGGGGGGGGGGGGGGGGGGGGGGGGGGGGGGGGGGGGGGGGGGGGGGGGGGGGGGGGGGGGGGGGGGGGGGGGGGGGGGGGGGGGGGGGGGGGGGGGGGGGGGGGGGGGGGGGGGGGGGGGGGGGGGGGGGGGGGGGGGGGGGGGGGGGGGGGGGGGGGGGGGGGGGGGGGGGGGGGGGGGGGGGGGGGGGGGGGGGGGGGGGGGGGGGGGGGGGGGGGGGGGGGGGGGGGGGGGGGGGGGGGGGGGGGGGGGGGGGGGGGGGGGGGGGGGGGGGGGGGGGGGGGGGGGGGGGGGGGGGGGGGGGGGGGGGGGGGGGGGGGGGGGGGGGGGGGGGGGGGGGGGGGGGGGGGGGGGGGGGGGGGGGGGGGGGGGGGGGGGGGGGGGGGGGGGGGGGGGGGGGGGGGGGGGGGGGGGGGGGGGGGGGGGGGGGGGGGGGGGGGGGGGGGGGGGGGGGGGGGGGGGGGGGGGGGGGGGGGGGGGGGGGGGGGGGGGGGGGGGGGGGGGGGGGGGGGGGGGGGGGGGGGGGGGGGGGGGGGGGGGGGGGGGGGGGGGGGGGGGGGGGGGGGGGGGGGGGGGGGGGGGGGGGGGGGGGGGGGGGGGGGGGGGGGGGGGGGGGGGGGGGGGGGGGGGGGGGGGGGGGGGGGGGGGGGGGGGGGGGGGGGGGGGGGGGGGGGGGGGGGGGGGGGGGGGGGGGGGGGGGGGGGGGGGGGGGGGGGGGGGGGGGGGGGGGGGGGGGGGGGGGGGGGGGGGGGGGGGGGGGGGGGGGGGGGGGGGGGGGGGGGGGGGGGGGGGGGGGGGGGGGGGGGGGGGGGGGGGGGGGGGGGGGGGGGGGGGGGGGGGGGGGGGGGGGGGGGGGGGGGGGGGGGGGGGGGGGGGGGGGGGGGGGGGGGGGGGGGGGGGGGGGGGGGGGGGGGGGGGGGGGGGGGGGGGGGGGGGGGGGGGGGGGGGGGGGGGGGGGGGGGGGGGGGGGGGGGGGGGGGGGGGGGGGGGGGGGGGGGGGGGGGGGGGGGGGGGGGGGGGGGGGGGGGGGGGGGGGGGGGGGGGGGGGGGGGGGGGGGGGGGGGGGGGGGGGGGGGGGGGGGGGGGGGGGGGGGGGGGGGGGGGGGGGGGGGGGGGGGGGGGGGGGGGGGGGGGGGGGGGGGGGGGGGGGGGGGGGGGGGGGGGGGGGGGGGGGGGGGGGGGGGGGGGGGGGGGGGGGGGGGGGGGGGGGGGGGGGGGGGGGGGGGGGGGGGGGGGGGGGGGGGGGGGGGGGGGGGGGGGGGGGGGGGGGGGGGGGGGGGGGGGGGGGGGGGGGGGGGGGGGGGGGGGGGGGGGGGGGGGGGGGGGGGGGGGGGGGGGGGGGGGGGGGGGGGGGGGGGGGGGGGGGGGGGGGGGGGGGGGGGGGGGGGGGGGGGGGGGGGGGGGGGGGGGGGGGGGGGGGGGGGGGGGGGGGGGGGGGGGGGGGGGGGGGGGGGGGGGGGGGGGGGGGGGGGGGGGGGGGGGGGGGGGGGGGGGGGGGGGGGGGGGGGGGGGGGGGGGGGGGGGGGGGGGGGGGGGGGGGGGGGGGGGGGGGGGGGGGGGGGGGGGGGGGGGGGGGGGGGGGGGGGGGGGGGGGGGGGGGGGGGGGGGGGGGGGGGGGGGGGGGGGGGGGGGGGGGGGGGGGGGGGGGGGGGGGGGGGGGGGGGGGGGGGGGGGGGGGGGGGGGGGGGGGGGGGGGGGGGGGGGGGGGGGGGGGGGGGGGGGGGGGGGGGGGGGGGGGGGGGGGGGGGGGGGGGGGGGGGGGGGGGGGGGGGGGGGGGGGGGGGGGGGGGGGGGGGGGGGGGGGGGGGGGGGGGGGGGGGGGGGGGGGGGGGGGGGGGGGGGGGGGGGGGGGGGGGGGGGGGGGGGGGGGGGGGGGGGGGGGGGGGGGGGGGGGGGGGGGGGGGGGGGGGGGGGGGGGGGGGGGGGGGGGGGGGGGGGGGGGGGGGGGGGGGGGGGGGGGGGGGGGGGGGGGGGGGGGGGGGGGGGGGGGGGGGGGGGGGGGGGGGGGGGGGGGGGGGGGGGGGGGGGGGGGGGGGGGGGGGGGGGGGGGGGGGGGGGGGGGGGGGGGGGGGGGGGGGGGGGGGGGGGGGGGGGGGGGGGGGGGGGGGGGGGGGGGGGGGGGGGGGGGGGGGGGGGGGGGGGGGGGGGGGGGGGGGGGGGGGGGGGGGGGGGGGGGGGGGGGGGGGGGGGGGGGGGGGGGGGGGGGGGGGGGGGGGGGGGGGGGGGGGGGGGGGGGGGGGGGGGGGGGGGGGGGGGGGGGGGGGGGGGGGGGGGGGGGGGGGGGGGGGGGGGGGGGGGGGGGGGGGGGGGGGGGGGGGGGGGGGGGGGGGGGGGGGGGGGGGGGGGGGGGGGGGGGGGGGGGGGGGGGGGGGGGGGGGGGGGGGGGGGGGGGGGGGGGGGGGGGGGGGGGGGGGGGGGGGGGGGGGGGGGGGGGGGGGGGGGGGGGGGGGGGGGGGGGGGGGGGGGGGGGGGGGGGGGGGGGGGGGGGGGGGGGGGGGGGGGGGGGGGGGGGGGGGGGGGGGGGGGGGGGGGGGGGGGGGGGGGGGGGGGGGGGGGGGGGGGGGGGGGGGGGGGGGGGGGGGGGGGGGGGGGGGGGGGGGGGGGGGGGGGGGGGGGGGGGGGGGGGGGGGGGGGGGGGGGGGGGGGGGGGGGGGGGGGGGGGGGGGGGGGGGGGGGGGGGGGGGGGGGGGGGGGGGGGGGGGGGGGGGGGGGGGGGGGGGGGGGGGGGGGGGGGGGGGGGGGGGGGGGGGGGGGGGGGGGGGGGGGGGGGGGGGGGGGGGGGGGGGGGGGGGGGGGGGGGGGGGGGGGGGGGGGGGGGGGGGGGGGGGGGGGGGGGGGGGGGGGGGGGGGGGGGGGGGGGGGGGGGGGGGGGGGGGGGGGGGGGGGGGGGGGGGGGGGGGGGGGGGGGGGGGGGGGGGGGGGGGGGGGGGGGGGGGGGGGGGGGGGGGGGGGGGGGGGGGGGGGGGGGGGGGGGGGGGGGGGGGGGGGGGGGGGGGGGGGGGGGGGGGGGGGGGGGGGGGGGGGGGGGGGGGGGGGGGGGGGGGGGGGGGGGGGGGGGGGGGGGGGGGGGGGGGGGGGGGGGGGGGGGGGGGGGGGGGGGGGGGGGGGGGGGGGGGGGGGGGGGGGGGGGGGGGGGGGGGGGGGGGGGGGGGGGGGGGGGGGGGGGGGGGGGGGGGGGGGGGGGGGGGGGGGGGGGGGGGGGGGGGGGGGGGGGGGGGGGGGGGGGGGGGGGGGGGGGGGGGGGGGGGGGGGGGGGGGGGGGGGGGGGGGGGGGGGGGGGGGGGGGGGGGGGGGGGGGGGGGGGGGGGGGGGGGGGGGGGGGGGGGGGGGGGGGGGGGGGGGGGGGGGGGGGGGGGGGGGGGGGGGGGGGGGGGGGGGGGGGGGGGGGGGGGGGGGGGGGGGGGGGGGGGGGGGGGGGGGGGGGGGGGGGGGGGGGGGGGGGGGGGGGGGGGGGGGGGGGGGGGGGGGGGGGGGGGGGGGGGGGGGGGGGGGGGGGGGGGGGGGGGGGGGGGGGGGGGGGGGGGGGGGGGGGGGGGGGGGGGGGGGGGGGGGGGGGGGGGGGGGGGGGGGGGGGGGGGGGGGGGGGGGGGGGGGGGGGGGGGGGGGGGGGGGGGGGGGGGGGGGGGGGGGGGGGGGGGGGGGGGGGGGGGGGGGGGGGGGGGGGGGGGGGGGGGGGGGGGGGGGGGGGGGGGGGGGGGGGGGGGGGGGGGGGGGGGGGGGGGGGGGGGGGGGGGGGGGGGGGGGGGGGGGGGGGGGGGGGGGGGGGGGGGGGGGGGGGGGGGGGGGGGGGGGGGGGGGGGGGGGGGGGGGGGGGGGGGGGGGGGGGGGGGGGGGGGGGGGGGGGGGGGGGGGGGGGGGGGGGGGGGGGGGGGGGGGGGGGGGGGGGGGGGGGGGGGGGGGGGGGGGGGGGGGGGGGGGGGGGGGGGGGGGGGGGGGGGGGGGGGGGGGGGGGGGGGGGGGGGGGGGGGGGGGGGGGGGGGGGGGGGGGGGGGGGGGGGGGGGGGGGGGGGGGGGGGGGGGGGGGGGGGGGGGGGGGGGGGGGGGGGGGGGGGGGGGGGGGGGGGGGGGGGGGGGGGGGGGGGGGGGGGGGGGGGGGGGGGGGGGGGGGGGGGGGGGGGGGGGGGGGGGGGGGGGGGGGGGGGGGGGGGGGGGGGGGGGGGGGGGGGGGGGGGGGGGGGGGGGGGGGGGGGGGGGGGGGGGGGGGGGGGGGGGGGGGGGGGGGGGGGGGGGGGGGGGGGGGGGGGGGGGGGGGGGGGGGGGGGGGGGGGGGGGGGGGGGGGGGGGGGGGGGGGGGGGGGGGGGGGGGGGGGGGGGGGGGGGGGGGGGGGGGGGGGGGGGGGGGGGGGGGGGGGGGGGGGGGGGGGGGGGGGGGGGGGGGGGGGGGGGGGGGGGGGGGGGGGGGGGGGGGGGGGGGGGGGGGGGGGGGGGGGGGGGGGGGGGGGGGGGGGGGGGGGGGGGGGGGGGGGGGGGGGGGGGGGGGGGGGGGGGGGGGGGGGGGGGGGGGGGGGGGGGGGGGGGGGGGGGGGGGGGGGGGGGGGGGGGGGGGGGGGGGGGGGGGGGGGGGGGGGGGGGGGGGGGGGGGGGGGGGGGGGGGGGGGGGGGGGGGGGGGGGGGGGGGGGGGGGGGGGGGGGGGGGGGGGGGGGGGGGGGGGGGGGGGGGGGGGGGGGGGGGGGGGGGGGGGGGGGGGGGGGGGGGGGGGGGGGGGGGGGGGGGGGGGGGGGGGGGGGGGGGGGGGGGGGGGGGGGGGGGGGGGGGGGGGGGGGGGGGGGGGGGGGGGGGGGGGGGGGGGGGGGGGGGGGGGGGGGGGGGGGGGGGGGGGGGGGGGGGGGGGGGGGGGGGGGGGGGGGGGGGGGGGGGGGGGGGGGGGGGGGGGGGGGGGGGGGGGGGGGGGGGGGGGGGGGGGGGGGGGGGGGGGGGGGGGGGGGGGGGGGGGGGGGGGGGGGGGGGGGGGGGGGGGGGGGGGGGGGGGGGGGGGGGGGGGGGGGGGGGGGGGGGGGGGGGGGGGGGGGGGGGGGGGGGGGGGGGGGGGGGGGGGGGGGGGGGGGGGGGGGGGGGGGGGGGGGGGGGGGGGGGGGGGGGGGGGGGGGGGGGGGGGGGGGGGGGGGGGGGGGGGGGGGGGGGGGGGGGGGGGGGGGGGGGGGGGGGGGGGGGGGGGGGGGGGGGGGGGGGGGGGGGGGGGGGGGGGGGGGGGGGGGGGGGGGGGGGGGGGGGGGGGGGGGGGGGGGGGGGGGGGGGGGGGGGGGGGGGGGGGGGGGGGGGGGGGGGGGGGGGGGGGGGGGGGGGGGGGGGGGGGGGGGGGGGGGGGGGGGGGGGGGGGGGGGGGGGGGGGGGGGGGGGGGGGGGGGGGGGGGGGGGGGGGGGGGGGGGGGGGGGGGGGGGGGGGGGGGGGGGGGGGGGGGGGGGGGGGGGGGGGGGGGGGGGGGGGGGGGGGGGGGGGGGGGGGGGGGGGGGGGGGGGGGGGGGGGGGGGGGGGGGGGGGGGGGGGGGGGGGGGGGGGGGGGGGGGGGGGGGGGGGGGGGGGGGGGGGGGGGGGGGGGGGGGGGGGGGGGGGGGGGGGGGGGGGGGGGGGGGGGGGGGGGGGGGGGGGGGGGGGGGGGGGGGGGGGGGGGGGGGGGGGGGGGGGGGGGGGGGGGGGGGGGGGGGGGGGGGGGGGGGGGGGGGGGGGGGGGGGGGGGGGGGGGGGGGGGGGGGGGGGGGGGGGGGGGGGGGGGGGGGGGGGGGGGGGGGGGGGGGGGGGGGGGGGGGGGGGGGGGGGGGGGGGGGGGGGGGGGGGGGGGGGGGGGGGGGGGGGGGGGGGGGGGGGGGGGGGGGGGGGGGGGGGGGGGGGGGGGGGGGGGGGGGGGGGGGGGGGGGGGGGGGGGGGGGGGGGGGGGGGGGGGGGGGGGGGGGGGGGGGGGGGGGGGGGGGGGGGGGGGGGGGGGGGGGGGGGGGGGGGGGGGGGGGGGGGGGGGGGGGGGGGGGGGGGGGGGGGGGGGGGGGGGGGGGGGGGGGGGGGGGGGGGGGGGGGGGGGGGGGGGGGGGGGGGGGGGGGGGGGGGGGGGGGGGGGGGGGGGGGGGGGGGGGGGGGGGGGGGGGGGGGGGGGGGGGGGGGGGGGGGGGGGGGGGGGGGGGGGGGGGGGGGGGGGGGGGGGGGGGGGGGGGGGGGGGGGGGGGGGGGGGGGGGGGGGGGGGGGGGGGGGGGGGGGGGGGGGGGGGGGGGGGGGGGGGGGGGGGGGGGGGGGGGGGGGGGGGGGGGGGGGGGGGGGGGGGGGGGGGGGGGGGGGGGGGGGGGGGGGGGGGGGGGGGGGGGGGGGGGGGGGGGGGGGGGGGGGGGGGGGGGGGGGGGGGGGGGGGGGGGGGGGGGGGGGGGGGGGGGGGGGGGGGGGGGGGGGGGGGGGGGGGGGGGGGGGGGGGGGGGGGGGGGGGGGGGGGGGGGGGGGGGGGGGGGGGGGGGGGGGGGGGGGGGGGGGGGGGGGGGGGGGGGGGGGGGGGGGGGGGGGGGGGGGGGGGGGGGGGGGGGGGGGGGGGGGGGGGGGGGGGGGGGGGGGGGGGGGGGGGGGGGGGGGGGGGGGGGGGGGGGGGGGGGGGGGGGGGGGGGGGGGGGGGGGGGGGGGGGGGGGGGGGGGGGGGGGGGGGGGGGGGGGGGGGGGGGGGGGGGGGGGGGGGGGGGGGGGGGGGGGGGGGGGGGGGGGGGGGGGGGGGGGGGGGGGGGGGGGGGGGGGGGGGGGGGGGGGGGGGGGGGGGGGGGGGGGGGGGGGGGGGGGGGGGGGGGGGGGGGGGGGGGGGGGGGGGGGGGGGGGGGGGGGGGGGGGGGGGGGGGGGGGGGGGGGGGGGGGGGGGGGGGGGGGGGGGGGGGGGGGGGGGGGGGGGGGGGGGGGGGGGGGGGGGGGGGGGGGGGGGGGGGGGGGGGGGGGGGGGGGGGGGGGGGGGGGGGGGGGGGGGGGGGGGGGGGGGGGGGGGGGGGGGGGGGGGGGGGGGGGGGGGGGGGGGGGGGGGGGGGGGGGGGGGGGGGGGGGGGGGGGGGGGGGGGGGGGGGGGGGGGGGGGGGGGGGGGGGGGGGGGGGGGGGGGGGGGGGGGGGGGGGGGGGGGGGGGGGGGGGGGGGGGGGGGGGGGGGGGGGGGGGGGGGGGGGGGGGGGGGGGGGGGGGGGGGGGGGGGGGGGGGGGGGGGGGGGGGGGGGGGGGGGGGGGGGGGGGGGGGGGGGGGGGGGGGGGGGGGGGGGGGGGGGGGGGGGGGGGGGGGGGGGGGGGGGGGGGGGGGGGGGGGGGGGGGGGGGGGGGGGGGGGGGGGGGGGGGGGGGGGGGGGGGGGGGGGGGGGGGGGGGGGGGGGGGGGGGGGGGGGGGGGGGGGGGGGGGGGGGGGGGGGGGGGGGGGGGGGGGGGGGGGGGGGGGGGGGGGGGGGGGGGGGGGGGGGGGGGGGGGGGGGGGGGGGGGGGGGGGGGGGGGGGGGGGGGGGGGGGGGGGGGGGGGGGGGGGGGGGGGGGGGGGGGGGGGGGGGGGGGGGGGGGGGGGGGGGGGGGGGGGGGGGGGGGGGGGGGGGGGGGGGGGGGGGGGGGGGGGGGGGGGGGGGGGGGGGGGGGGGGGGGGGGGGGGGGGGGGGGGGGGGGGGGGGGGGGGGGGGGGGGGGGGGGGGGGGGGGGGGGGGGGGGGGGGGGGGGGGGGGGGGGGGGGGGGGGGGGGGGGGGGGGGGGGGGGGGGGGGGGGGGGGGGGGGGGGGGGGGGGGGGGGGGGGGGGGGGGGGGGGGGGGGGGGGGGGGGGGGGGGGGGGGGGGGGGGGGGGGGGGGGGGGGGGGGGGGGGGGGGGGGGGGGGGGGGGGGGGGGGGGGGGGGGGGGGGGGGGGGGGGGGGGGGGGGGGGGGGGGGGGGGGGGGGGGGGGGGGGGGGGGGGGGGGGGGGGGGGGGGGGGGGGGGGGGGGGGGGGGGGGGGGGGGGGGGGGGGGGGGGGGGGGGGGGGGGGGGGGGGGGGGGGGGGGGGGGGGGGGGGGGGGGGGGGGGGGGGGGGGGGGGGGGGGGGGGGGGGGGGGGGGGGGGGGGGGGGGGGGGGGGGGGGGGGGGGGGGGGGGGGGGGGGGGGGGGGGGGGGGGGGGGGGGGGGGGGGGGGGGGGGGGGGGGGGGGGGGGGGGGGGGGGGGGGGGGGGGGGGGGGGGGGGGGGGGGGGGGGGGGGGGGGGGGGGGGGGGGGGGGGGGGGGGGGGGGGGGGGGGGGGGGGGGGGGGGGGGGGGGGGGGGGGGGGGGGGGGGGGGGGGGGGGGGGGGGGGGGGGGGGGGGGGGGGGGGGGGGGGGGGGGGGGGGGGGGGGGGGGGGGGGGGGGGGGGGGGGGGGGGGGGGGGGGGGGGGGGGGGGGGGGGGGGGGGGGGGGGGGGGGGGGGGGGGGGGGGGGGGGGGGGGGGGGGGGGGGGGGGGGGGGGGGGGGGGGGGGGGGGGGGGGGGGGGGGGGGGGGGGGGGGGGGGGGGGGGGGGGGGGGGGGGGGGGGGGGGGGGGGGGGGGGGGGGGGGGGGGGGGGGGGGGGGGGGGGGGGGGGGGGGGGGGGGGGGGGGGGGGGGGGGGGGGGGGGGGGGGGGGGGGGGGGGGGGGGGGGGGGGGGGGGGGGGGGGGGGGGGGGGGGGGGGGGGGGGGGGGGGGGGGGGGGGGGGGGGGGGGGGGGGGGGGGGGGGGGGGGGGGGGGGGGGGGGGGGGGGGGGGGGGGGGGGGGGGGGGGGGGGGGGGGGGGGGGGGGGGGGGGGGGGGGGGGGGGGGGGGGGGGGGGGGGGGGGGGGGGGGGGGGGGGGGGGGGGGGGGGGGGGGGGGGGGGGGGGGGGGGGGGGGGGGGGGGGGGGGGGGGGGGGGGGGGGGGGGGGGGGGGGGGGGGGGGGGGGGGGGGGGGGGGGGGGGGGGGGGGGGGGGGGGGGGGGGGGGGGGGGGGGGGGGGGGGGGGGGGGGGGGGGGGGGGGGGGGGGGGGGGGGGGGGGGGGGGGGGGGGGGGGGGGGGGGGGGGGGGGGGGGGGGGGGGGGGGGGGGGGGGGGGGGGGGGGGGGGGGGGGGGGGGGGGGGGGGGGGGGGGGGGGGGGGGGGGGGGGGGGGGGGGGGGGGGGGGGGGGGGGGGGGGGGGGGGGGGGGGGGGGGGGGGGGGGGGGGGGGGGGGGGGGGGGGGGGGGGGGGGGGGGGGGGGGGGGGGGGGGGGGGGGGGGGGGGGGGGGGGGGGGGGGGGGGGGGGGGGGGGGGGGGGGGGGGGGGGGGGGGGGGGGGGGGGGGGGGGGGGGGGGGGGGGGGGGGGGGGGGGGGGGGGGGGGGGGGGGGGGGGGGGGGGGGGGGGGGGGGGGGGGGGGGGGGGGGGGGGGGGGGGGGGGGGGGGGGGGGGGGGGGGGGGGGGGGGGGGGGGGGGGGGGGGGGGGGGGGGGGGGGGGGGGGGGGGGGGGGGGGGGGGGGGGGGGGGGGGGGGGGGGGGGGGGGGGGGGGGGGGGGGGGGGGGGGGGGGGGGGGGGGGGGGGGGGGGGGGGGGGGGGGGGGGGGGGGGGGGGGGGGGGGGGGGGGGGGGGGGGGGGGGGGGGGGGGGGGGGGGGGGGGGGGGGGGGGGGGGGGGGGGGGGGGGGGGGGGGGGGGGGGGGGGGGGGGGGGGGGGGGGGGGGGGGGGGGGGGGGGGGGGGGGGGGGGGGGGGGGGGGGGGGGGGGGGGGGGGGGGGGGGGGGGGGGGGGGGGGGGGGGGGGGGGGGGGGGGGGGGGGGGGGGGGGGGGGGGGGGGGGGGGGGGGGGGGGGGGGGGGGGGGGGGGGGGGGGGGGGGGGGGGGGGGGGGGGGGGGGGGGGGGGGGGGGGGGGGGGGGGGGGGGGGGGGGGGGGGGGGGGGGGGGGGGGGGGGGGGGGGGGGGGGGGGGGGGGGGGGGGGGGGGGGGGGGGGGGGGGGGGGGGGGGGGGGGGGGGGGGGGGGGGGGGGGGGGGGGGGGGGGGGGGGGGGGGGGGGGGGGGGGGGGGGGGGGGGGGGGGGGGGGGGGGGGGGGGGGGGGGGGGGGGGGGGGGGGGGGGGGGGGGGGGGGGGGGGGGGGGGGGGGGGGGGGGGGGGGGGGGGGGGGGGGGGGGGGGGGGGGGGGGGGGGGGGGGGGGGGGGGGGGGGGGGGGGGGGGGGGGGGGGGGGGGGGGGGGGGGGGGGGGGGGGGGGGGGGGGGGGGGGGGGGGGGGGGGGGGGGGGGGGGGGGGGGGGGGGGGGGGGGGGGGGGGGGGGGGGGGGGGGGGGGGGGGGGGGGGGGGGGGGGGGGGGGGGGGGGGGGGGGGGGGGGGGGGGGGGGGGGGGGGGGGGGGGGGGGGGGGGGGGGGGGGGGGGGGGGGGGGGGGGGGGGGGGGGGGGGGGGGGGGGGGGGGGGGGGGGGGGGGGGGGGGGGGGGGGGGGGGGGGGGGGGGGGGGGGGGGGGGGGGGGGGGGGGGGGGGGGGGGGGGGGGGGGGGGGGGGGGGGGGGGGGGGGGGGGGGGGGGGGGGGGGGGGGGGGGGGGGGGGGGGGGGGGGGGGGGGGGGGGGGGGGGGGGGGGGGGGGGGGGGGGGGGGGGGGGGGGGGGGGGGGGGGGGGGGGGGGGGGGGGGGGGGGGGGGGGGGGGGGGGGGGGGGGGGGGGGGGGGGGGGGGGGGGGGGGGGGGGGGGGGGGGGGGGGGGGGGGGGGGGGGGGGGGGGGGGGGGGGGGGGGGGGGGGGGGGGGGGGGGGGGGGGGGGGGGGGGGGGGGGGGGGGGGGGGGGGGGGGGGGGGGGGGGGGGGGGGGGGGGGGGGGGGGGGGGGGGGGGGGGGGGGGGGGGGGGGGGGGGGGGGGGGGGGGGGGGGGGGGGGGGGGGGGGGGGGGGGGGGGGGGGGGGGGGGGGGGGGGGGGGGGGGGGGGGGGGGGGGGGGGGGGGGGGGGGGGGGGGGGGGGGGGGGGGGGGGGGGGGGGGGGGGGGGGGGGGGGGGGGGGGGGGGGGGGGGGGGGGGGGGGGGGGGGGGGGGGGGGGGGGGGGGGGGGGGGGGGGGGGGGGGGGGGGGGGGGGGGGGGGGGGGGGGGGGGGGGGGGGGGGGGGGGGGGGGGGGGGGGGGGGGGGGGGGGGGGGGGGGGGGGGGGGGGGGGGGGGGGGGGGGGGGGGGGGGGGGGGGGGGGGGGGGGGGGGGGGGGGGGGGGGGGGGGGGGGGGGGGGGGGGGGGGGGGGGGGGGGGGGGGGGGGGGGGGGGGGGGGGGGGGGGGGGGGGGGGGGGGGGGGGGGGGGGGGGGGGGGGGGGGGGGGGGGGGGGGGGGGGGGGGGGGGGGGGGGGGGGGGGGGGGGGGGGGGGGGGGGGGGGGGGGGGGGGGGGGGGGGGGGGGGGGGGGGGGGGGGGGGGGGGGGGGGGGGGGGGGGGGGGGGGGGGGGGGGGGGGGGGGGGGGGGGGGGGGGGGGGGGGGGGGGGGGGGGGGGGGGGGGGGGGGGGGGGGGGGGGGGGGGGGGGGGGGGGGGGGGGGGGGGGGGGGGGGGGGGGGGGGGGGGGGGGGGGGGGGGGGGGGGGGGGGGGGGGGGGGGGGGGGGGGGGGGGGGGGGGGGGGGGGGGGGGGGGGGGGGGGGGGGGGGGGGGGGGGGGGGGGGGGGGGGGGGGGGGGGGGGGGGGGGGGGGGGGGGGGGGGGGGGGGGGGGGGGGGGGGGGGGGGGGGGGGGGGGGGGGGGGGGGGGGGGGGGGGGGGGGGGGGGGGGGGGGGGGGGGGGGGGGGGGGGGGGGGGGGGGGGGGGGGGGGGGGGGGGGGGGGGGGGGGGGGGGGGGGGGGGGGGGGGGGGGGGGGGGGGGGGGGGGGGGGGGGGGGGGGGGGGGGGGGGGGGGGGGGGGGGGGGGGGGGGGGGGGGGGGGGGGGGGGGGGGGGGGGGGGGGGGGGGGGGGGGGGGGGGGGGGGGGGGGGGGGGGGGGGGGGGGGGGGGGGGGGGGGGGGGGGGGGGGGGGGGGGGGGGGGGGGGGGGGGGGGGGGGGGGGGGGGGGGGGGGGGGGGGGGGGGGGGGGGGGGGGGGGGGGGGGGGGGGGGGGGGGGGGGGGGGGGGGGGGGGGGGGGGGGGGGGGGGGGGGGGGGGGGGGGGGGGGGGGGGGGGGGGGGGGGGGGGGGGGGGGGGGGGGGGGGGGGGGGGGGGGGGGGGGGGGGGGGGGGGGGGGGGGGGGGGGGGGGGGGGGGGGGGGGGGGGGGGGGGGGGGGGGGGGGGGGGGGGGGGGGGGGGGGGGGGGGGGGGGGGGGGGGGGGGGGGGGGGGGGGGGGGGGGGGGGGGGGGGGGGGGGGGGGGGGGGGGGGGGGGGGGGGGGGGGGGGGGGGGGGGGGGGGGGGGGGGGGGGGGGGGGGGGGGGGGGGGGGGGGGGGGGGGGGGGGGGGGGGGGGGGGGGGGGGGGGGGGGGGGGGGGGGGGGGGGGGGGGGGGGGGGGGGGGGGGGGGGGGGGGGGGGGGGGGGGGGGGGGGGGGGGGGGGGGGGGGGGGGGGGGGGGGGGGGGGGGGGGGGGGGGGGGGGGGGGGGGGGGGGGGGGGGGGGGGGGGGGGGGGGGGGGGGGGGGGGGGGGGGGGGGGGGGGGGGGGGGGGGGGGGGGGGGGGGGGGGGGGGGGGGGGGGGGGGGGGGGGGGGGGGGGGGGGGGGGGGGGGGGGGGGGGGGGGGGGGGGGGGGGGGGGGGGGGGGGGGGGGGGGGGGGGGGGGGGGGGGGGGGGGGGGGGGGGGGGGGGGGGGGGGGGGGGGGGGGGGGGGGGGGGGGGGGGGGGGGGGGGGGGGGGGGGGGGGGGGGGGGGGGGGGGGGGGGGGGGGGGGGGGGGGGGGGGGGGGGGGGGGGGGGGGGGGGGGGGGGGGGGGGGGGGGGGGGGGGGGGGGGGGGGGGGGGGGGGGGGGGGGGGGGGGGGGGGGGGGGGGGGGGGGGGGGGGGGGGGGGGGGGGGGGGGGGGGGGGGGGGGGGGGGGGGGGGGGGGGGGGGGGGGGGGGGGGGGGGGGGGGGGGGGGGGGGGGGGGGGGGGGGGGGGGGGGGGGGGGGGGGGGGGGGGGGGGGGGGGGGGGGGGGGGGGGGGGGGGGGGGGGGGGGGGGGGGGGGGGGGGGGGGGGGGGGGGGGGGGGGGGGGGGGGGGGGGGGGGGGGGGGGGGGGGGGGGGGGGGGGGGGGGGGGGGGGGGGGGGGGGGGGGGGGGGGGGGGGGGGGGGGGGGGGGGGGGGGGGGGGGGGGGGGGGGGGGGGGGGGGGGGGGGGGGGGGGGGGGGGGGGGGGGGGGGGGGGGGGGGGGGGGGGGGGGGGGGGGGGGGGGGGGGGGGGGGGGGGGGGGGGGGGGGGGGGGGGGGGGGGGGGGGGGGGGGGGGGGGGGGGGGGGGGGGGGGGGGGGGGGGGGGGGGGGGGGGGGGGGGGGGGGGGGGGGGGGGGGGGGGGGGGGGGGGGGGGGGGGGGGGGGGGGGGGGGGGGGGGGGGGGGGGGGGGGGGGGGGGGGGGGGGGGGGGGGGGGGGGGGGGGGGGGGGGGGGGGGGGGGGGGGGGGGGGGGGGGGGGGGGGGGGGGGGGGGGGGGGGGGGGGGGGGGGGGGGGGGGGGGGGGGGGGGGGGGGGGGGGGGGGGGGGGGGGGGGGGGGGGGGGGGGGGGGGGGGGGGGGGGGGGGGGGGGGGGGGGGGGGGGGGGGGGGGGGGGGGGGGGGGGGGGGGGGGGGGGGGGGGGGGGGGGGGGGGGGGGGGGGGGGGGGGGGGGGGGGGGGGGGGGGGGGGGGGGGGGGGGGGGGGGGGGGGGGGGGGGGGGGGGGGGGGGGGGGGGGGGGGGGGGGGGGGGGGGGGGGGGGGGGGGGGGGGGGGGGGGGGGGGGGGGGGGGGGGGGGGGGGGGGGGGGGGGGGGGGGGGGGGGGGGGGGGGGGGGGGGGGGGGGGGGGGGGGGGGGGGGGGGGGGGGGGGGGGGGGGGGGGGGGGGGGGGGGGGGGGGGGGGGGGGGGGGGGGGGGGGGGGGGGGGGGGGGGGGGGGGGGGGGGGGGGGGGGGGGGGGGGGGGGGGGGGGGGGGGGGGGGGGGGGGGGGGGGGGGGGGGGGGGGGGGGGGGGGGGGGGGGGGGGGGGGGGGGGGGGGGGGGGGGGGGG
The DNA here is from genome assembly GCF_028858705.1 of Grus americana. Classification (NCBI taxonomy): domain Eukaryota; kingdom Metazoa; phylum Chordata; class Aves; order Gruiformes; family Gruidae; genus Grus; species Grus americana. The sequence goes on along the minus strand of NW_026561828.1, from coordinate 27,188 downwards.
GGGGGGGGGGGGGGGGGGGGGGGGGGGGGGGGGGGGGGGGGGGGGGGGGGGGGGGGGGGGGGGGGGGGGGGGGGGGGGGGGGGGGGGGGGGGGGGGGGGGGGGGGGGGGGGGGGGGGGGGGGGGGGGGGGGGGGGGGGGGGGGGGGGGGGGGGGGGGGGGGGGGGGGGGGGGGGGGGGGGGGGGGGGGGGGGGGGGGGGGGGGGGGGGGGGGGGGGGGGGGGGGGGGGGGGGGGGGGGGGGGGGGGGGGGGGGGGGGGGGGGGGGGGGGGGGGGGGGGGGGGGGGGGGGGGGGGGGGGGGGGGGGGGGGGGGGGGGGGGGGGGGGGGGGGGGGGGGGGGGGGGGGGGGGGGGGGGGGGGGGGGGGGGGGGGGGGGGGGGGGGGGGGGGGGGGGGGGGGGGGGGGGGGGGGGGGGGGGGGGGGGGGGGGGGGGGGGGGGGGGGGGGGGGGGGGGGGGGGGGGGGGGGGGGGGGGGGGGGGGGGGGGGGGGGGGGGGGGGGGGGGGGGGGGGGGGGGGGGGGGGGGGGGGGGGGGGGGGGGGGGGGGGGGGGGGGGGGGGGGGGGGGGGGGGGGGGGGGGGGGGGGGGGGGGGGGGGGGGGGGGGGGGGGGGGGGGGGGGGGGGGGGGGGGGGGGGGGGGGGGGGGGGGGGGGGGGGGGGGGGGGGGGGGGGGGGGGGGGGGGGGGGGGGGGGGGGGGGGGGGGGGGGGGGGGGGGGGGGGGGGGGGGGGGGGGGGGGGGGGGGGGGGGGGGGGGGGGGGGGGGGGGGGGGGGGGGGGGGGGGGGGGGGGGGGGGGGGGGGGGGGGGGGGGGGGGGGGGGGGGGGGGGGGGGGGGGGGGGGGGGGGGGGGGGGGGGGGGGGGGGGGGGGGGGGGGGGGGGGGGGGGGGGGGGGGGGGGGGGGGGGGGGGGGGGGGGGGGGGGGGGGGGGGGGGGGGGGGGGGGGGGGGGGGGGGGGGGGGGGGGGGGGGGGGGGGGGGGGGGGGGGGGGGGGGGGGGGGGGGGGGGGGGGGGGGGGGGGGGGGGGGGGGGGGGGGGGGGGGGGGGGGGGGGGGGGGGGGGGGGGGGGGGGGGGGGGGGGGGGGGGGGGGGGGGGGGGGGGGGGGGGGGGGGGGGGGGGGGGGGGGGGGGGGGGGGGGGGGGGGGGGGGGGGGGGGGGGGGGGGGGGGGGGGGGGGGGGGGGGGGGGGGGGGGGGGGGGGGGGGGGGGGGGGGGGGGGGGGGGGGGGGGGGGGGGGGGGGGGGGGGGGGGGGGGGGGGGGGGGGGGGGGGGGGGGGGGGGGGGGGGGGGGGGGGGGGGGGGGGGGGGGGGGGGGGGGGGGGGGGGGGGGGGGGGGGGGGGGGGGGGGGGGGGGGGGGGGGGGGGGGGGGGGGGGGGGGGGGGGGGGGGGGGGGGGGGGGGGGGGGGGGGGGGGGGGGGGGGGGGGGGGGGGGGGGGGGGGGGGGGGGGGGGGGGGGGGGGGGGGGGGGGGGGGGGGGGGGGGGGGGGGGGGGGGGGGGGGGGGGGGGGGGGGGGGGGGGGGGGGGGGGGGGGGGGGGGGGGGGGGGGGGGGGGGGGGGGGGGGGGGGGGGGGGGGGGGGGGGGGGGGGGGGGGGGGGGGGGGGGGGGGGGGGGGGGGGGGGGGGGGGGGGGGGGGGGGGGGGGGGGGGGGGGGGGGGGGGGGGGGGGGGGGGGGGGGGGGGGGGGGGGGGGGGGGGGGGGGGGGGGGGGGGGGGGGGGGGGGGGGGGGGGGGGGGGGGGGGGGGGGGGGGGGGGGGGGGGGGGGGGGGGGGGGGGGGGGGGGGGGGGGGGGGGGGGGGGGGGGGGGGGGGGGGGGGGGGGGGGGGGGGGGGGGGGGGGGGGGGGGGGGGGGGGGGGGGGGGGGGGGGGGGGGGGGGGGGGGGGGGGGGGGGGGGGGGGGGGGGGGGGGGGGGGGGGGGGGGGGGGGGGGGGGGGGGGGGGGGGGGGGGGGGGGGGGGGGGGGGGGGGGGGGGGGGGGGGGGGGGGGGGGGGGGGGGGGGGGGGGGGGGGGGGGGGGGGGGGGGGGGGGGGGGGGGGGGGGGGGGGGGGGGGGGGGGGGGGGGGGGGGGGGGGGGGGGGGGGGGGGGGGGGGGGGGGGGGGGGGGGGGGGGGGGGGGGGGGGGGGGGGGGGGGGGGGGGGGGGGGGGGGGGGGGGGGGGGGGGGGGGGGGGGGGGGGGGGGGGGGGGGGGGGGGGGGGGGGGGGGGGGGGGGGGGGGGGGGGGGGGGGGGGGGGGGGGGGGGGGGGGGGGGGGGGGGGGGGGGGGGGGGGGGGGGGGGGGGGGGGGGGGGGGGGGGGGGGGGGGGGGGGGGGGGGGGGGGGGGGGGGGGGGGGGGGGGGGGGGGGGGGGGGGGGGGGGGGGGGGGGGGGGGGGGGGGGGGGGGGGGGGGGGGGGGGGGGGGGGGGGGGGGGGGGGGGGGGGGGGGGGGGGGGGGGGGGGGGGGGGGGGGGGGGGGGGGGGGGGGGGGGGGGGGGGGGGGGGGGGGGGGGGGGGGGGGGGGGGGGGGGGGGGGGGGGGGGGGGGGGGGGGGGGGGGGGGGGGGGGGGGGGGGGGGGGGGGGGGGGGGGGGGGGGGGGGGGGGGGGGGGGGGGGGGGGGGGGGGGGGGGGGGGGGGGGGGGGGGGGGGGGGGGGGGGGGGGGGGGGGGGGGGGGGGGGGGGGGGGGGGGGGGGGGGGGGGGGGGGGGGGGGGGGGGGGGGGGGGGGGGGGGGGGGGGGGGGGGGGGGGGGGGGGGGGGGGGGGGGGGGGGGGGGGGGGGGGGGGGGGGGGGGGGGGGGGGGGGGGGGGGGGGGGGGGGGGGGGGGGGGGGGGGGGGGGGGGGGGGGGGGGGGGGGGGGGGGGGGGGGGGGGGGGGGGGGGGGGGGGGGGGGGGGGGGGGGGGGGGGGGGGGGGGGGGGGGGGGGGGGGGGGGGGGGGGGGGGGGGGGGGGGGGGGGGGGGGGGGGGGGGGGGGGGGGGGGGGGGGGGGGGGGGGGGGGGGGGGGGGGGGGGGGGGGGGGGGGGGGGGGGGGGGGGGGGGGGGGGGGGGGGGGGGGGGGGGGGGGGGGGGGGGGGGGGGGGGGGGGGGGGGGGGGGGGGGGGGGGGGGGGGGGGGGGGGGGGGGGGGGGGGGGGGGGGGGGGGGGGGGGGGGGGGGGGGGGGGGGGGGGGGGGGGGGGGGGGGGGGGGGGGGGGGGGGGGGGGGGGGGGGGGGGGGGGGGGGGGGGGGGGGGGGGGGGGGGGGGGGGGGGGGGGGGGGGGGGGGGGGGGGGGGGGGGGGGGGGGGGGGGGGGGGGGGGGGGGGGGGGGGGGGGGGGGGGGGGGGGGGGGGGGGGGGGGGGGGGGGGGGGGGGGGGGGGGGGGGGGGGGGGGGGGGGGGGGGGGGGGGGGGGGGGGGGGGGGGGGGGGGGGGGGGGGGGGGGGGGGGGGGGGGGGGGGGGGGGGGGGGGGGGGGGGGGGGGGGGGGGGGGGGGGGGGGGGGGGGGGGGGGGGGGGGGGGGGGGGGGGGGGGGGGGGGGGGGGGGGGGGGGGGGGGGGGGGGGGGGGGGGGGGGGGGGGGGGGGGGGGGGGGGGGGGGGGGGGGGGGGGGGGGGGGGGGGGGGGGGGGGGGGGGGGGGGGGGGGGGGGGGGGGGGGGGGGGGGGGGGGGGGGGGGGGGGGGGGGGGGGGGGGGGGGGGGGGGGGGGGGGGGGGGGGGGGGGGGGGGGGGGGGGGGGGGGGGGGGGGGGGGGGGGGGGGGGGGGGGGGGGGGGGGGGGGGGGGGGGGGGGGGGGGGGGGGGGGGGGGGGGGGGGGGGGGGGGGGGGGGGGGGGGGGGGGGGGGGGGGGGGGGGGGGGGGGGGGGGGGGGGGGGGGGGGGGGGGGGGGGGGGGGGGGGGGGGGGGGGGGGGGGGGGGGGGGGGGGGGGGGGGGGGGGGGGGGGGGGGGGGGGGGGGGGGGGGGGGGGGGGGGGGGGGGGGGGGGGGGGGGGGGGGGGGGGGGGGGGGGGGGGGGGGGGGGGGGGGGGGGGGGGGGGGGGGGGGGGGGGGGGGGGGGGGGGGGGGGGGGGGGGGGGGGGGGGGGGGGGGGGGGGGGGGGGGGGGGGGGGGGGGGGGGGGGGGGGGGGGGGGGGGGGGGGGGGGGGGGGGGGGGGGGGGGGGGGGGGGGGGGGGGGGGGGGGGGGGGGGGGGGGGGGGGGGGGGGGGGGGGGGGGGGGGGGGGGGGGGGGGGGGGGGGGGGGGGGGGGGGGGGGGGGGGGGGGGGGGGGGGGGGGGGGGGGGGGGGGGGGGGGGGGGGGGGGGGGGGGGGGGGGGGGGGGGGGGGGGGGGGGGGGGGGGGGGGGGGGGGGGGGGGGGGGGGGGGGGGGGGGGGGGGGGGGGGGGGGGGGGGGGGGGGGGGGGGGGGGGGGGGGGGGGGGGGGGGGGGGGGGGGGGGGGGGGGGGGGGGGGGGGGGGGGGGGGGGGGGGGGGGGGGGGGGGGGGGGGGGGGGGGGGGGGGGGGGGGGGGGGGGGGGGGGGGGGGGGGGGGGGGGGGGGGGGGGGGGGGGGGGGGGGGGGGGGGGGGGGGGGGGGGGGGGGGGGGGGGGGGGGGGGGGGGGGGGGGGGGGGGGGGGGGGGGGGGGGGGGGGGGGGGGGGGGGGGGGGGGGGGGGGGGGGGGGGGGGGGGGGGGGGGGGGGGGGGGGGGGGGGGGGGGGGGGGGGGGGGGGGGGGGGGGGGGGGGGGGGGGGGGGGGGGGGGGGGGGGGGGGGGGGGGGGGGGGGGGGGGGGGGGGGGGGGGGGGGGGGGGGGGGGGGGGGGGGGGGGGGGGGGGGGGGGGGGGGGGGGGGGGGGGGGGGGGGGGGGGGGGGGGGGGGGGGGGGGGGGGGGGGGGGGGGGGGGGGGGGGGGGGGGGGGGGGGGGGGGGGGGGGGGGGGGGGGGGGGGGGGGGGGGGGGGGGGGGGGGGGGGGGGGGGGGGGGGGGGGGGGGGGGGGGGGGGGGGGGGGGGGGGGGGGGGGGGGGGGGGGGGGGGGGGGGGGGGGGGGGGGGGGGGGGGGGGGGGGGGGGGGGGGGGGGGGGGGGGGGGGGGGGGGGGGGGGGGGGGGGGGGGGGGGGGGGGGGGGGGGGGGGGGGGGGGGGGGGGGGGGGGGGGGGGGGGGGGGGGGGGGGGGGGGGGGGGGGGGGGGGGGGGGGGGGGGGGGGGGGGGGGGGGGGGGGGGGGGGGGGGGGGGGGGGGGGGGGGGGGGGGGGGGGGGGGGGGGGGGGGGGGGGGGGGGGGGGGGGGGGGGGGGGGGGGGGGGGGGGGGGGGGGGGGGGGGGGGGGGGGGGGGGGGGGGGGGGGGGGGGGGGGGGGGGGGGGGGGGGGGGGGGGGGGGGGGGGGGGGGGGGGGGGGGGGGGGGGGGGGGGGGGGGGGGGGGGGGGGGGGGGGGGGGGGGGGGGGGGGGGGGGGGGGGGGGGGGGGGGGGGGGGGGGGGGGGGGGGGGGGGGGGGGGGGGGGGGGGGGGGGGGGGGGGGGGGGGGGGGGGGGGGGGGGGGGGGGGGGGGGGGGGGGGGGGGGGGGGGGGGGGGGGGGGGGGGGGGGGGGGGGGGGGGGGGGGGGGGGGGGGGGGGGGGGGGGGGGGGGGGGGGGGGGGGGGGGGGGGGGGGGGGGGGGGGGGGGGGGGGGGGGGGGGGGGGGGGGGGGGGGGGGGGGGGGGGGGGGGGGGGGGGGGGGGGGGGGGGGGGGGGGGGGGGGGGGGGGGGGGGGGGGGGGGGGGGGGGGGGGGGGGGGGGGGGGGGGGGGGGGGGGGGGGGGGGGGGGGGGGGGGGGGGGGGGGGGGGGGGGGGGGGGGGGGGGGGGGGGGGGGGGGGGGGGGGGGGGGGGGGGGGGGGGGGGGGGGGGGGGGGGGGGGGGGGGGGGGGGGGGGGGGGGGGGGGGGGGGGGGGGGGGGGGGGGGGGGGGGGGGGGGGGGGGGGGGGGGGGGGGGGGGGGGGGGGGGGGGGGGGGGGGGGGGGGGGGGGGGGGGGGGGGGGGGGGGGGGGGGGGGGGGGGGGGGGGGGGGGGGGGGGGGGGGGGGGGGGGGGGGGGGGGGGGGGGGGGGGGGGGGGGGGGGGGGGGGGGGGGGGGGGGGGGGGGGGGGGGGGGGGGGGGGGGGGGGGGGGGGGGGGGGGGGGGGGGGGGGGGGGGGGGGGGGGGGGGGGGGGGGGGGGGGGGGGGGGGGGGGGGGGGGGGGGGGGGGGGGGGGGGGGGGGGGGGGGGGGGGGGGGGGGGGGGGGGGGGGGGGGGGGGGGGGGGGGGGGGGGGGGGGGGGGGGGGGGGGGGGGGGGGGGGGGGGGGGGGGGGGGGGGGGGGGGGGGGGGGGGGGGGGGGGGGGGGGGGGGGGGGGGGGGGGGGGGGGGGGGGGGGGGGGGGGGGGGGGGGGGGGGGGGGGGGGGGGGGGGGGGGGGGGGGGGGGGGGGGGGGGGGGGGGGGGGGGGGGGGGGGGGGGGGGGGGGGGGGGGGGGGGGGGGGGGGGGGGGGGGGGGGGGGGGGGGGGGGGGGGGGGGGGGGGGGGGGGGGGGGGGGGGGGGGGGGGGGGGGGGGGGGGGGGGGGGGGGGGGGGGGGGGGGGGGGGGGGGGGGGGGGGGGGGGGGGGGGGGGGGGGGGGGGGGGGGGGGGGGGGGGGGGGGGGGGGGGGGGGGGGGGGGGGGGGGGGGGGGGGGGGGGGGGGGGGGGGGGGGGGGGGGGGGGGGGGGGGGGGGGGGGGGGGGGGGGGGGGGGGGGGGGGGGGGGGGGGGGGGGGGGGGGGGGGGGGGGGGGGGGGGGGGGGGGGGGGGGGGGGGGGGGGGGGGGGGGGGGGGGGGGGGGGGGGGGGGGGGGGGGGGGGGGGGGGGGGGGGGGGGGGGGGGGGGGGGGGGGGGGGGGGGGGGGGGGGGGGGGGGGGGGGGGGGGGGGGGGGGGGGGGGGGGGGGGGGGGGGGGGGGGGGGGGGGGGGGGGGGGGGGGGGGGGGGGGGGGGGGGGGGGGGGGGGGGGGGGGGGGGGGGGGGGGGGGGGGGGGGGGGGGGGGGGGGGGGGGGGGGGGGGGGGGGGGGGGGGGGGGGGGGGGGGGGGGGGGGGGGGGGGGGGGGGGGGGGGGGGGGGGGGGGGGGGGGGGGGGGGGGGGGGGGGGGGGGGGGGGGGGGGGGGGGGGGGGGGGGGGGGGGGGGGGGGGGGGGGGGGGGGGGGGGGGGGGGGGGGGGGGGGGGGGGGGGGGGGGGGGGGGGGGGGGGGGGGGGGGGGGGGGGGGGGGGGGGGGGGGGGGGGGGGGGGGGGGGGGGGGGGGGGGGGGGGGGGGGGGGGGGGGGGGGGGGGGGGGGGGGGGGGGGGGGGGGGGGGGGGGGGGGGGGGGGGGGGGGGGGGGGGGGGGGGGGGGGGGGGGGGGGGGGGGGGGGGGGGGGGGGGGGGGGGGGGGGGGGGGGGGGGGGGGGGGGGGGGGGGGGGGGGGGGGGGGGGGGGGGGGGGGGGGGGGGGGGGGGGGGGGGGGGGGGGGGGGGGGGGGGGGGGGGGGGGGGGGGGGGGGGGGGGGGGGGGGGGGGGGGGGGGGGGGGGGGGGGGGGGGGGGGGGGGGGGGGGGGGGGGGGGGGGGGGGGGGGGGGGGGGGGGGGGGGGGGGGGGGGGGGGGGGGGGGGGGGGGGGGGGGGGGGGGGGGGGGGGGGGGGGGGGGGGGGGGGGGGGGGGGGGGGGGGGGGGGGGGGGGGGGGGGGGGGGGGGGGGGGGGGGGGGGGGGGGGGGGGGGGGGGGGGGGGGGGGGGGGGGGGGGGGGGGGGGGGGGGGGGGGGGGGGGGGGGGGGGGGGGGGGGGGGGGGGGGGGGGGGGGGGGGGGGGGGGGGGGGGGGGGGGGGGGGGGGGGGGGGGGGGGGGGGGGGGGGGGGGGGGGGGGGGGGGGGGGGGGGGGGGGGGGGGGGGGGGGGGGGGGGGGGGGGGGGGGGGGGGGGGGGGGGGGGGGGGGGGGGGGGGGGGGGGGGGGGGGGGGGGGGGGGGGGGGGGGGGGGGGGGGGGGGGGGGGGGGGGGGGGGGGGGGGGGGGGGGGGGGGGGGGGGGGGGGGGGGGGGGGGGGGGGGGGGGGGGGGGGGGGGGGGGGGGGGGGGGGGGGGGGGGGGGGGGGGGGGGGGGGGGGGGGGGGGGGGGGGGGGGGGGGGGGGGGGGGGGGGGGGGGGGGGGGGGGGGGGGGGGGGGGGGGGGGGGGGGGGGGGGGGGGGGGGGGGGGGGGGGGGGGGGGGGGGGGGGGGGGGGGGGGGGGGGGGGGGGGGGGGGGGGGGGGGGGGGGGGGGGGGGGGGGGGGGGGGGGGGGGGGGGGGGGGGGGGGGGGGGGGGGGGGGGGGGGGGGGGGGGGGGGGGGGGGGGGGGGGGGGGGGGGGGGGGGGGGGGGGGGGGGGGGGGGGGGGGGGGGGGGGGGGGGGGGGGGGGGGGGGGGGGGGGGGGGGGGGGGGGGGGGGGGGGGGGGGGGGGGGGGGGGGGGGGGGGGGGGGGGGGGGGGGGGGGGGGGGGGGGGGGGGGGGGGGGGGGGGGGGGGGGGGGGGGGGGGGGGGGGGGGGGGGGGGGGGGGGGGGGGGGGGGGGGGGGGGGGGGGGGGGGGGGGGGGGGGGGGGGGGGGGGGGGGGGGGGGGGGGGGGGGGGGGGGGGGGGGGGGGGGGGGGGGGGGGGGGGGGGGGGGGGGGGGGGGGGGGGGGGGGGGGGGGGGGGGGGGGGGGGGGGGGGGGGGGGGGGGGGGGGGGGGGGGGGGGGGGGGGGGGGGGGGGGGGGGGGGGGGGGGGGGGGGGGGGGGGGGGGGGGGGGGGGGGGGGGGGGGGGGGGGGGGGGGGGGGGGGGGGGGGGGGGGGGGGGGGGGGGGGGGGGGGGGGGGGGGGGGGGGGGGGGGGGGGGGGGGGGGGGGGGGGGGGGGGGGGGGGGGGGGGGGGGGGGGGGGGGGGGGGGGGGGGGGGGGGGGGGGGGGGGGGGGGGGGGGGGGGGGGGGGGGGGGGGGGGGGGGGGGGGGGGGGGGGGGGGGGGGGGGGGGGGGGGGGGGGGGGGGGGGGGGGGGGGGGGGGGGGGGGGGGGGGGGGGGGGGGGGGGGGGGGGGGGGGGGGGGGGGGGGGGGGGGGGGGGGGGGGGGGGGGGGGGGGGGGGGGGGGGGGGGGGGGGGGGGGGGGGGGGGGGGGGGGGGGGGGGGGGGGGGGGGGGGGGGGGGGGGGGGGGGGGGGGGGGGGGGGGGGGGGGGGGGGGGGGGGGGGGGGGGGGGGGGGGGGGGGGGGGGGGGGGGGGGGGGGGGGGGGGGGGGGGGGGGGGGGGGGGGGGGGGGGGGGGGGGGGGGGGGGGGGGGGGGGGGGGGGGGGGGGGGGGGGGGGGGGGGGGGGGGGGGGGGGGGGGGGGGGGGGGGGGGGGGGGGGGGGGGGGGGGGGGGGGGGGGGGGGGGGGGGGGGGGGGGGGGGGGGGGGGGGGGGGGGGGGGGGGGGGGGGGGGGGGGGGGGGGGGGGGGGGGGGGGGGGGGGGGGGGGGGGGGGGGGGGGGGGGGGGGGGGGGGGGGGGGGGGGGGGGGGGGGGGGGGGGGGGGGGGGGGGGGGGGGGGGGGGGGGGGGGGGGGGGGGGGGGGGGGGGGGGGGGGGGGGGGGGGGGGGGGGGGGGGGGGGGGGGGGGGGGGGGGGGGGGGGGGGGGGGGGGGGGGGGGGGGGGGGGGGGGGGGGGGGGGGGGGGGGGGGGGGGGGGGGGGGGGGGGGGGGGGGGGGGGGGGGGGGGGGGGGGGGGGGGGGGGGGGGGGGGGGGGGGGGGGGGGGGGGGGGGGGGGGGGGGGGGGGGGGGGGGGGGGGGGGGGGGGGGGGGGGGGGGGGGGGGGGGGGGGGGGGGGGGGGGGGGGGGGGGGGGGGGGGGGGGGGGGGGGGGGGGGGGGGGGGGGGGGGGGGGGGGGGGGGGGGGGGGGGGGGGGGGGGGGGGGGGGGGGGGGGGGGGGGGGGGGGGGGGGGGGGGGGGGGGGGGGGGGGGGGGGGGGGGGGGGGGGGGGGGGGGGGGGGGGGGGGGGGGGGGGGGGGGGGGGGGGGGGGGGGGGGGGGGGGGGGGGGGGGGGGGGGGGGGGGGGGGGGGGGGGGGGGGGGGGGGGGGGGGGGGGGGGGGGGGGGGGGGGGGGGGGGGGGGGGGGGGGGGGGGGGGGGGGGGGGGGGGGGGGGGGGGGGGGGGGGGGGGGGGGGGGGGGGGGGGGGGGGGGGGGGGGGGGGGGGGGGGGGGGGGGGGGGGGGGGGGGGGGGGGGGGGGGGGGGGGGGGGGGGGGGGGGGGGGGGGGGGGGGGGGGGGGGGGGGGGGGGGGGGGGGGGGGGGGGGGGGGGGGGGGGGGGGGGGGGGGGGGGGGGGGGGGGGGGGGGGGGGGGGGGGGGGGGGGGGGGGGGGGGGGGGGGGGGGGGGGGGGGGGGGGGGGGGGGGGGGGGGGGGGGGGGGGGGGGGGGGGGGGGGGGGGGGGGGGGGGGGGGGGGGGGGGGGGGGGGGGGGGGGGGGGGGGGGGGGGGGGGGGGGGGGGGGGGGGGGGGGGGGGGGGGGGGGGGGGGGGGGGGGGGGGGGGGGGGGGGGGGGGGGGGGGGGGGGGGGGGGGGGGGGGGGGGGGGGGGGGGGGGGGGGGGGGGGGGGGGGGGGGGGGGGGGGGGGGGGGGGGGGGGGGGGGGGGGGGGGGGGGGGGGGGGGGGGGGGGGGGGGGGGGGGGGGGGGGGGGGGGGGGGGGGGGGGGGGGGGGGGGGGGGGGGGGGGGGGGGGGGGGGGGGGGGGGGGGGGGGGGGGGGGGGGGGGGGGGGGGGGGGGGGGGGGGGGGGGGGGGGGGGGGGGGGGGGGGGGGGGGGGGGGGGGGGGGGGGGGGGGGGGGGGGGGGGGGGGGGGGGGGGGGGGGGGGGGGGGGGGGGGGGGGGGGGGGGGGGGGGGGGGGGGGGGGGGGGGGGGGGGGGGGGGGGGGGGGGGGGGGGGGGGGGGGGGGGGGGGGGGGGGGGGGGGGGGGGGGGGGGGGGGGGGGGGGGGGGGGGGGGGGGGGGGGGGGGGGGGGGGGGGGGGGGGGGGGGGGGGGGGGGGGGGGGGGGGGGGGGGGGGGGGGGGGGGGGGGGGGGGGGGGGGGGGGGGGGGGGGGGGGGGGGGGGGGGGGGGGGGGGGGGGGGGGGGGGGGGGGGGGGGGGGGGGGGGGGGGGGGGGGGGGGGGGGGGGGGGGGGGGGGGGGGGGGGGGGGGGGGGGGGGGGGGGGGGGGGGGGGGGGGGGGGGGGGGGGGGGGGGGGGGGGGGGGGGGGGGGGGGGGGGGGGGGGGGGGGGGGGGGGGGGGGGGGGGGGGGGGGGGGGGGGGGGGGGGGGGGGGGGGGGGGGGGGGGGGGGGGGGGGGGGGGGGGGGGGGGGGGGGGGGGGGGGGGGGGGGGGGGGGGGGGGGGGGGGGGGGGGGGGGGGGGGGGGGGGGGGGGGGGGGGGGGGGGGGGGGGGGGGGGGGGGGGGGGGGGGGGGGGGGGGGGGGGGGGGGGGGGGGGGGGGGGGGGGGGGGGGGGGGGGGGGGGGGGGGGGGGGGGGGGGGGGGGGGGGGGGGGGGGGGGGGGGGGGGGGGGGGGGGGGGGGGGGGGGGGGGGGGGGGGGGGGGGGGGGGGGGGGGGGGGGGGGGGGGGGGGGGGGGGGGGGGGGGGGGGGGGGGGGGGGGGGGGGGGGGGGGGGGGGGGGGGGGGGGGGGGGGGGGGGGGGGGGGGGGGGGGGGGGGGGGGGGGGGGGGGGGGGGGGGGGGGGGGGGGGGGGGGGGGGGGGGGGGGGGGGGGGGGGGGGGGGGGGGGGGGGGGGGGGGGGGGGGGGGGGGGGGGGGGGGGGGGGGGGGGGGGGGGGGGGGGGGGGGGGGGGGGGGGGGGGGGGGGGGGGGGGGGGGGGGGGGGGGGGGGGGGGGGGGGGGGGGGGGGGGGGGGGGGGGGGGGGGGGGGGGGGGGGGGGGGGGGGGGGGGGGGGGGGGGGGGGGGGGGGGGGGGGGGGGGGGGGGGGGGGGGGGGGGGGGGGGGGGGGGGGGGGGGGGGGGGGGGGGGGGGGGGGGGGGGGGGGGGGGGGGGGGGGGGGGGGGGGGGGGGGGGGGGGGGGGGGGGGGGGGGGGGGGGGGGGGGGGGGGGGGGGGGGGGGGGGGGGGGGGGGGGGGGGGGGGGGGGGGGGGGGGGGGGGGGGGGGGGGGGGGGGGGGGGGGGGGGGGGGGGGGGGGGGGGGGGGGGGGGGGGGGGGGGGGGGGGGGGGGGGGGGGGGGGGGGGGGGGGGGGGGGGGGGGGGGGGGGGGGGGGGGGGGGGGGGGGGGGGGGGGGGGGGGGGGGGGGGGGGGGGGGGGGGGGGGGGGGGGGGGGGGGGGGGGGGGGGGGGGGGGGGGGGGGGGGGGGGGGGGGGGGGGGGGGGGGGGGGGGGGGGGGGGGGGGGGGGGGGGGGGGGGGGGGGGGGGGGGGGGGGGGGGGGGGGGGGGGGGGGGGGGGGGGGGGGGGGGGGGGGGGGGGGGGGGGGGGGGGGGGGGGGGGGGGGGGGGGGGGGGGGGGGGGGGGGGGGGGGGGGGGGGGGGGGGGGGGGGGGGGGGGGGGGGGGGGGGGGGGGGGGGGGGGGGGGGGGGGGGGGGGGGGGGGGGGGGGGGGGGGGGGGGGGGGGGGGGGGGGGGGGGGGGGGGGGGGGGGGGGGGGGGGGGGGGGGGGGGGGGGGGGGGGGGGGGGGGGGGGGGGGGGGGGGGGGGGGGGGGGGGGGGGGGGGGGGGGGGGGGGGGGGGGGGGGGGGGGGGGGGGGGGGGGGGGGGGGGGGGGGGGGGGGGGGGGGGGGGGGGGGGGGGGGGGGGGGGGGGGGGGGGGGGGGGGGGGGGGGGGGGGGGGGGGGGGGGGGGGGGGGGGGGGGGGGGGGGGGGGGGGGGGGGGGGGGGGGGGGGGGGGGGGGGGGGGGGGGGGGGGGGGGGGGGGGGGGGGGGGGGGGGGGGGGGGGGGGGGGGGGGGGGGGGGGGGGGGGGGGGGGGGGGGGGGGGGGGGGGGGGGGGGGGGGGGGGGGGGGGGGGGGGGGGGGGGGGGGGGGGGGGGGGGGGGGGGGGGGGGGGGGGGGGGGGGGGGGGGGGGGGGGGGGGGGGGGGGGGGGGGGGGGGGGGGGGGGGGGGGGGGGGGGGGGGGGGGGGGGGGGGGGGGGGGGGGGGGGGGGGGGGGGGGGGGGGGGGGGGGGGGGGGGGGGGGGGGGGGGGGGGGGGGGGGGGGGGGGGGGGGGGGGGGGGGGGGGGGGGGGGGGGGGGGGGGGGGGGGGGGGGGGGGGGGGGGGGGGGGGGGGGGGGGGGGGGGGGGGGGGGGGGGGGGGGGGGGGGGGGGGGGGGGGGGGGGGGGGGGGGGGGGGGGGGGGGGGGGGGGGGGGGGGGGGGGGGGGGGGGGGGGGGGGGGGGGGGGGGGGGGGGGGGGGGGGGGGGGGGGGGGGGGGGGGGGGGGGGGGGGGGGGGGGGGGGGGGGGGGGGGGGGGGGGGGGGGGGGGGGGGGGGGGGGGGGGGGGGGGGGGGGGGGGGGGGGGGGGGGGGGGGGGGGGGGGGGGGGGGGGGGGGGGGGGGGGGGGGGGGGGGGGGGGGGGGGGGGGGGGGGGGGGGGGGGGGGGGGGGGGGGGGGGGGGGGGGGGGGGGGGGGGGGGGGGGGGGGGGGGGGGGGGGGGGGGGGGGGGGGGGGGGGGGGGGGGGGGGGGGGGGGGGGGGGGGGGGGGGGGGGGGGGGGGGGGGGGGGGGGGGGGGGGGGGGGGGGGGGGGGGGGGGGGGGGGGGGGGGGGGGGGGGGGGGGGGGGGGGGGGGGGGGGGGGGGGGGGGGGGGGGGGGGGGGGGGGGGGGGGGGGGGGGGGGGGGGGGGGGGGGGGGGGGGGGGGGGGGGGGGGGGGGGGGGGGGGGGGGGGGGGGGGGGGGGGGGGGGGGGGGGGGGGGGGGGGGGGGGGGGGGGGGGGGGGGGGGGGGGGGGGGGGGGGGGGGGGGGGGGGGGGGGGGGGGGGGGGGGGGGGGGGGGGGGGGGGGGGGGGGGGGGGGGGGGGGGGGGGGGGGGGGGGGGGGGGGGGGGGGGGGGGGGGGGGGGGGGGGGGGGGGGGGGGGGGGGGGGGGGGGGGGGGGGGGGGGGGGGGGGGGGGGGGGGGGGGGGGGGGGGGGGGGGGGGGGGGGGGGGGGGGGGGGGGGGGGGGGGGGGGGGGGGGGGGGGGGGGGGGGGGGGGGGGGGGGGGGGGGGGGGGGGGGGGGGGGGGGGGGGGGGGGGGGGGGGGGGGGGGGGGGGGGGGGGGGGGGGGGGGGGGGGGGGGGGGGGGGGGGGGGGGGGGGGGGGGGGGGGGGGGGGGGGGGGGGGGGGGGGGGGGGGGGGGGGGGGGGGGGGGGGGGGGGGGGGGGGGGGGGGGGGGGGGGGGGGGGGGGGGGGGGGGGGGGGGGGGGGGGGGGGGGGGGGGGGGGGGGGGGGGGGGGGGGGGGGGGGGGGGGGGGGGGGGGGGGGGGGGGGGGGGGGGGGGGGGGGGGGGGGGGGGGGGGGGGGGGGGGGGGGGGGGGGGGGGGGGGGGGGGGGGGGGGGGGGGGGGGGGGGGGGGGGGGGGGGGGGGGGGGGGGGGGGGGGGGGGGGGGGGGGGGGGGGGGGGGGGGGGGGGGGGGGGGGGGGGGGGGGGGGGGGGGGGGGGGGGGGGGGGGGGGGGGGGGGGGGGGGGGGGGGGGGGGGGGGGGGGGGGGGGGGGGGGGGGGGGGGGGGGGGGGGGGGGGGGGGGGGGGGGGGGGGGGGGGGGGGGGGGGGGGGGGGGGGGGGGGGGGGGGGGGGGGGGGGGGGGGGGGGGGGGGGGGGGGGGGGGGGGGGGGGGGGGGGGGGGGGGGGGGGGGGGGGGGGGGGGGGGGGGGGGGGGGGGGGGGGGGGGGGGGGGGGGGGGGGGGGGGGGGGGGGGGGGGGGGGGGGGGGGGGGGGGGGGGGGGGGGGGGGGGGGGGGGGGGGGGGGGGGGGGGGGGGGGGGGGGGGGGGGGGGGGGGGGGGGGGGGGGGGGGGGGGGGGGGGGGGGGGGGGGGGGGGGGGGGGGGGGGGGGGGGGGGGGGGGGGGGGGGGGGGGGGGGGGGGGGGGGGGGGGGGGGGGGGGGGGGGGGGGGGGGGGGGGGGGGGGGGGGGGGGGGGGGGGGGGGGGGGGGGGGGGGGGGGGGGGGGGGGGGGGGGGGGGGGGGGGGGGGGGGGGGGGGGGGGGGGGGGGGGGGGGGGGGGGGGGGGGGGGGGGGGGGGGGGGGGGGGGGGGGGGGGGGGGGGGGGGGGGGGGGGGGGGGGGGGGGGGGGGGGGGGGGGGGGGGGGGGGGGGGGGGGGGGGGGGGGGGGGGGGGGGGGGGGGGGGGGGGGGGGGGGGGGGGGGGGGGGGGGGGGGGGGGGGGGGGGGGGGGGGGGGGGGGGGGGGGGGGGGGGGGGGGGGGGGGGGGGGGGGGGGGGGGGGGGGGGGGGGGGGGGGGGGGGGGGGGGGGGGGGGGGGGGGGGGGGGGGGGGGGGGGGGGGGGGGGGGGGGGGGGGGGGGGGGGGGGGGGGGGGGGGGGGGGGGGGGGGGGGGGGGGGGGGGGGGGGGGGGGGGGGGGGGGGGGGGGGGGGGGGGGGGGGGGGGGGGGGGGGGGGGGGGGGGGGGGGGGGGGGGGGGGGGGGGGGGGGGGGGGGGGGGGGGGGGGGGGGGGGGGGGGGGGGGGGGGGGGGGGGGGGGGGGGGGGGGGGGGGGGGGGGGGGGGGGGGGGGGGGGGGGGGGGGGGGGGGGGGGGGGGGGGGGGGGGGGGGGGGGGGGGGGGGGGGGGGGGGGGGGGGGGGGGGGGGGGGGGGGGGGGGGGGGGGGGGGGGGGGGGGGGGGGGGGGGGGGGGGGGGGGGGGGGGGGGGGGGGGGGGGGGGGGGGGGGGGGGGGGGGGGGGGGGGGGGGGGGGGGGGGGGGGGGGGGGGGGGGGGGGGGGGGGGGGGGGGGGGGGGGGGGGGGGGGGGGGGGGGGGGGGGGGGGGGGGGGGGGGGGGGGGGGGGGGGGGGGGGGGGGGGGGGGGGGGGGGGGGGGGGGGGGGGGGGGGGGGGGGGGGGGGGGGGGGGGGGGGGGGGGGGGGGGGGGGGGGGGGGGGGGGGGGGGGGGGGGGGGGGGGGGGGGGGGGGGGGGGGGGGGGGGGGGGGGGGGGGGGGGGGGGGGGGGGGGGGGGGGGGGGGGGGGGGGGGGGGGGGGGGGGGGGGGGGGGGGGGGGGGGGGGGGGGGGGGGGGGGGGGGGGGGGGGGGGGGGGGGGGGGGGGGGGGGGGGGGGGGGGGGGGGGGGGGGGGGGGGGGGGGGGGGGGGGGGGGGGGGGGGGGGGGGGGGGGGGGGGGGGGGGGGGGGGGGGGGGGGGGGGGGGGGGGGGGGGGGGGGGGGGGGGGGGGGGGGGGGGGGGGGGGGGGGGGGGGGGGGGGGGGGGGGGGGGGGGGGGGGGGGGGGGGGGGGGGGGGGGGGGGGGGGGGGGGGGGGGGGGGGGGGGGGGGGGGGGGGGGGGGGGGGGGGGGGGGGGGGGGGGGGGGGGGGGGGGGGGGGGGGGGGGGGGGGGGGGGGGGGGGGGGGGGGGGGGGGGGGGGGGGGGGGGGGGGGGGGGGGGGGGGGGGGGGGGGGGGGGGGGGGGGGGGGGGGGGGGGGGGGGGGGGGGGGGGGGGGGGGGGGGGGGGGGGGGGGGGGGGGGGGGGGGGGGGGGGGGGGGGGGGGGGGGGGGGGGGGGGGGGGGGGGGGGGGGGGGGGGGGGGGGGGGGGGGGGGGGGGGGGGGGGGGGGGGGGGGGGGGGGGGGGGGGGGGGGGGGGGGGGGGGGGGGGGGGGGGGGGGGGGGGGGGGGGGGGGGGGGGGGGGGGGGGGGGGGGGGGGGGGGGGGGGGGGGGGGGGGGGGGGGGGGGGGGGGGGGGGGGGGGGGGGGGGGGGGGGGGGGGGGGGGGGGGGGGGGGGGGGGGGGGGGGGGGGGGGGGGGGGGGGGGGGGGGGGGGGGGGGGGGGGGGGGGGGGGGGGGGGGGGGGGGGGGGGGGGGGGGGGGGGGGGGGGGGGGGGGGGGGGGGGGGGGGGGGGGGGGGGGGGGGGGGGGGGGGGGGGGGGGGGGGGGGGGGGGGGGGGGGGGGGGGGGGGGGGGGGGGGGGGGGGGGGGGGGGGGGGGGGGGGGGGGGGGGGGGGGGGGGGGGGGGGGGGGGGGGGGGGGGGGGGGGGGGGGGGGGGGGGGGGGGGGGGGGGGGGGGGGGGGGGGGGGGGGGGGGGGGGGGGGGGGGGGGGGGGGGGGGGGGGGGGGGGGGGGGGGGGGGGGGGGGGGGGGGGGGGGGGGGGGGGGGGGGGGGGGGGGGGGGGGGGGGGGGGGGGGGGGGGGGGGGGGGGGGGGGGGGGGGGGGGGGGGGGGGGGGGGGGGGGGGGGGGGGGGGGGGGGGGGGGGGGGGGGGGGGGGGGGGGGGGGGGGGGGGGGGGGGGGGGGGGGGGGGGGGGGGGGGGGGGGGGGGGGGGGGGGGGGGGGGGGGGGGGGGGGGGGGGGGGGGGGGGGGGGGGGGGGGGGGGGGGGGGGGGGGGGGGGGGGGGGGGGGGGGGGGGGGGGGGGGGGGGGGGGGGGGGGGGGGGGGGGGGGGGGGGGGGGGGGGGGGGGGGGGGGGGGGGGGGGGGGGGGGGGGGGGGGGGGGGGGGGGGGGGGGGGGGGGGGGGGGGGGGGGGGGGGGGGGGGGGGGGGGGGGGGGGGGGGGGGGGGGGGGGGGGGGGGGGGGGGGGGGGGGGGGGGGGGGGGGGGGGGGGGGGGGGGGGGGGGGGGGGGGGGGGGGGGGGGGGGGGGGGGGGGGGGGGGGGGGGGGGGGGGGGGGGGGGGGGGGGGGGGGGGGGGGGGGGGGGGGGGGGGGGGGGGGGGGGGGGGGGGGGGGGGGGGGGGGGGGGGGGGGGGGGGGGGGGGGGGGGGGGGGGGGGGGGGGGGGGGGGGGGGGGGGGGGGGGGGGGGGGGGGGGGGGGGGGGGGGGGGGGGGGGGGGGGGGGGGGGGGGGGGGGGGGGGGGGGGGGGGGGGGGGGGGGGGGGGGGGGGGGGGGGGGGGGGGGGGGGGGGGGGGGGGGGGGGGGGGGGGGGGGGGGGGGGGGGGGGGGGGGGGGGGGGGGGGGGGGGGGGGGGGGGGGGGGGGGGGGGGGGGGGGGGGGGGGGGGGGGGGGGGGGGGGGGGGGGGGGGGGGGGGGGGGGGGGGGGGGGGGGGGGGGGGGGGGGGGGGGGGGGGGGGGGGGGGGGGGGGGGGGGGGGGGGGGGGGGGGGGGGGGGGGGGGGGGGGGGGGGGGGGGGGGGGGGGGGGGGGGGGGGGGGGGGGGGGGGGGGGGGGGGGGGGGGGGGGGGGGGGGGGGGGGGGGGGGGGGGGGGGGGGGGGGGGGGGGGGGGGGGGGGGGGGGGGGGGGGGGGGGGGGGGGGGGGGGGGGGGGGGGGGGGGGGGGGGGGGGGGGGGGGGGGGGGGGGGGGGGGGGGGGGGGGGGGGGGGGGGGGGGGGGGGGGGGGGGGGGGGGGGGGGGGGGGGGGGGGGGGGGGGGGGGGGGGGGGGGGGGGGGGGGGGGGGGGGGGGGGGGGGGGGGGGGGGGGGGGGGGGGGGGGGGGGGGGGGGGGGGGGGGGGGGGGGGGGGGGGGGGGGGGGGGGGGGGGGGGGGGGGGGGGGGGGGGGGGGGGGGGGGGGGGGGGGGGGGGGGGGGGGGGGGGGGGGGGGGGGGGGGGGGGGGGGGGGGGGGGGGGGGGGGGGGGGGGGGGGGGGGGGGGGGGGGGGGGGGGGGGGGGGGGGGGGGGGGGGGGGGGGGGGGGGGGGGGGGGGGGGGGGGGGGGGGGGGGGGGGGGGGGGGGGGGGGGGGGGGGGGGGGGGGGGGGGGGGGGGGGGGGGGGGGGGGGGGGGGGGGGGGGGGGGGGGGGGGGGGGGGGGGGGGGGGGGGGGGGGGGGGGGGGGGGGGGGGGGGGGGGGGGGGGGGGGGGGGGGGGGGGGGGGGGGGGGGGGGGGGGGGGGGGGGGGGGGGGGGGGGGGGGGGGGGGGGGGGGGGGGGGGGGGGGGGGGGGGGGGGGGGGGGGGGGGGGGGGGGGGGGGGGGGGGGGGGGGGGGGGGGGGGGGGGGGGGGGGGGGGGGGGGGGGGGGGGGGGGGGGGGGGGGGGGGGGGGGGGGGGGGGGGGGGGGGGGGGGGGGGGGGGGGGGGGGGGGGGGGGGGGGGGGGGGGGGGGGGGGGGGGGGGGGGGGGGGGGGGGGGGGGGGGGGGGGGGGGGGGGGGGGGGGGGGGGGGGGGGGGGGGGGGGGGGGGGGGGGGGGGGGGGGGGGGGGGGGGGGGGGGGGGGGGGGGGGGGGGGGGGGGGGGGGGGGGGGGGGGGGGGGGGGGGGGGGGGGGGGGGGGGGGGGGGGGGGGGGGGGGGGGGGGGGGGGGGGGGGGGGGGGGGGGGGGGGGGGGGGGGGGGGGGGGGGGGGGGGGGGGGGGGGGGGGGGGGGGGGGGGGGGGGGGGGGGGGGGGGGGGGGGGGGGGGGGGGGGGGGGGGGGGGGGGGGGGGGGGGGGGGGGGGGGGGGGGGGGGGGGGGGGGGGGGGGGGGGGGGGGGGGGGGGGGGGGGGGGGGGGGGGGGGGGGGGGGGGGGGGGGGGGGGGGGGGGGGGGGGGGGGGGGGGGGGGGGGGGGGGGGGGGGGGGGGGGGGGGGGGGGGGGGGGGGGGGGGGGGGGGGGGGGGGGGGGGGGGGGGGGGGGGGGGGGGGGGGGGGGGGGGGGGGGGGGGGGGGGGGGGGGGGGGGGGGGGGGGGGGGGGGGGGGGGGGGGGGGGGGGGGGGGGGGGGGGGGGGGGGGGGGGGGGGGGGGGGGGGGGGGGGGGGGGGGGGGGGGGGGGGGGGGGGGGGGGGGGGGGGGGGGGGGGGGGGGGGGGGGGGGGGGGGGGGGGGGGGGGGGGGGGGGGGGGGGGGGGGGGGGGGGGGGGGGGGGGGGGGGGGGGGGGGGGGGGGGGGGGGGGGGGGGGGGGGGGGGGGGGGGGGGGGGGGGGGGGGGGGGGGGGGGGGGGGGGGGGGGGGGGGGGGGGGGGGGGGGGGGGGGGGGGGGGGGGGGGGGGGGGGGGGGGGGGGGGGGGGGGGGGGGGGGGGGGGGGGGGGGGGGGGGGGGGGGGGGGGGGGGGGGGGGGGGGGGGGGGGGGGGGGGGGGGGGGGGGGGGGGGGGGGGGGGGGGGGGGGGGGGGGGGGGGGGGGGGGGGGGGGGGGGGGGGGGGGGGGGGGGGGGGGGGGGGGGGGGGGGGGGGGGGGGGGGGGGGGGGGGGGGGGGGGGGGGGGGGGGGGGGGGGGGGGGGGGGGGGGGGGGGGG
Organism: Grus americana; assembly: GCF_028858705.1. NCBI lineage: Eukaryota > Metazoa > Chordata > Aves > Gruiformes > Gruidae > Grus > Grus americana. The sequence goes on along the minus strand of NW_026561828.1, from coordinate 7,073 downwards.
GGGGGGGGGGGGGGGGGGGGGGGGGGGGGGGGGGGGGGGGGGGGGGGGGGGGGGGGGGGGGGGGGGGGGGGGGGGGGGGGGGGGGGGGGGGGGGGGGGGGGGGGGGGGGGGGGGGGGGGGGGGGGGGGGGGGGGGGGGGGGGGGGGGGGGGGGGGGGGGGGGGGGGGGGGGGGGGGGGGGGGGGGGGGGGGGGGGGGGGGGGGGGGGGGGGGGGGGGGGGGGGGGGGGGGGGGGGGGGGGGGGGGGGGGGGGGGGGGGGGGGGGGGGGGGGGGGGGGGGGGGGGGGGGGGGGGGGGGGGGGGGGGGGGGGGGGGGGGGGGGGGGGGGGGGGGGGGGGGGGGGGGGGGGGGGGGGGGGGGGGGGGGGGGGGGGGGGGGGGGGGGGGGGGGGGGGGGGGGGGGGGGGGGGGGGGGGGGGGGGGGGGGGGGGGGGGGGGGGGGGGGGGGGGGGGGGGGGGGGGGGGGGGGGGGGGGGGGGGGGGGGGGGGGGGGGGGGGGGGGGGGGGGGGGGGGGGGGGGGGGGGGGGGGGGGGGGGGGGGGGGGGGGGGGGGGGGGGGGGGGGGGGGGGGGGGGGGGGGGGGGGGGGGGGGGGGGGGGGGGGGGGGGGGGGGGGGGGGGGGGGGGGGGGGGGGGGGGGGGGGGGGGGGGGGGGGGGGGGGGGGGGGGGGGGGGGGGGGGGGGGGGGGGGGGGGGGGGGGGGGGGGGGGGGGGGGGGGGGGGGGGGGGGGGGGGGGGGGGGGGGGGGGGGGGGGGGGGGGGGGGGGGGGGGGGGGGGGGGGGGGGGGGGGGGGGGGGGGGGGGGGGGGGGGGGGGGGGGGGGGGGGGGGGGGGGGGGGGGGGGGGGGGGGGGGGGGGGGGGGGGGGGGGGGGGGGGGGGGGGGGGGGGGGGGGGGGGGGGGGGGGGGGGGGGGGGGGGGGGGGGGGGGGGGGGGGGGGGGGGGGGGGGGGGGGGGGGGGGGGGGGGGGGGGGGGGGGGGGGGGGGGGGGGGGGGGGGGGGGGGGGGGGGGGGGGGGGGGGGGGGGGGGGGGGGGGGGGGGGGGGGGGGGGGGGGGGGGGGGGGGGGGGGGGGGGGGGGGGGGGGGGGGGGGGGGGGGGGGGGGGGGGGGGGGGGGGGGGGGGGGGGGGGGGGGGGGGGGGGGGGGGGGGGGGGGGGGGGGGGGGGGGGGGGGGGGGGGGGGGGGGGGGGGGGGGGGGGGGGGGGGGGGGGGGGGGGGGGGGGGGGGGGGGGGGGGGGGGGGGGGGGGGGGGGGGGGGGGGGGGGGGGGGGGGGGGGGGGGGGGGGGGGGGGGGGGGGGGGGGGGGGGGGGGGGGGGGGGGGGGGGGGGGGGGGGGGGGGGGGGGGGGGGGGGGGGGGGGGGGGGGGGGGGGGGGGGGGGGGGGGGGGGGGGGGGGGGGGGGGGGGGGGGGGGGGGGGGGGGGGGGGGGGGGGGGGGGGGGGGGGGGGGGGGGGGGGGGGGGGGGGGGGGGGGGGGGGGGGGGGGGGGGGGGGGGGGGGGGGGGGGGGGGGGGGGGGGGGGGGGGGGGGGGGGGGGGGGGGGGGGGGGGGGGGGGGGGGGGGGGGGGGGGGGGGGGGGGGGGGGGGGGGGGGGGGGGGGGGGGGGGGGGGGGGGGGGGGGGGGGGGGGGGGGGGGGGGGGGGGGGGGGGGGGGGGGGGGGGGGGGGGGGGGGGGGGGGGGGGGGGGGGGGGGGGGGGGGGGGGGGGGGGGGGGGGGGGGGGGGGGGGGGGGGGGGGGGGGGGGGGGGGGGGGGGGGGGGGGGGGGGGGGGGGGGGGGGGGGGGGGGGGGGGGGGGGGGGGGGGGGGGGGGGGGGGGGGGGGGGGGGGGGGGGGGGGGGGGGGGGGGGGGGGGGGGGGGGGGGGGGGGGGGGGGGGGGGGGGGGGGGGGGGGGGGGGGGGGGGGGGGGGGGGGGGGGGGGGGGGGGGGGGGGGGGGGGGGGGGGGGGGGGGGGGGGGGGGGGGGGGGGGGGGGGGGGGGGGGGGGGGGGGGGGGGGGGGGGGGGGGGGGGGGGGGGGGGGGGGGGGGGGGGGGGGGGGGGGGGGGGGGGGGGGGGGGGGGGGGGGGGGGGGGGGGGGGGGGGGGGGGGGGGGGGGGGGGGGGGGGGGGGGGGGGGGGGGGGGGGGGGGGGGGGGGGGGGGGGGGGGGGGGGGGGGGGGGGGGGGGGGGGGGGGGGGGGGGGGGGGGGGGGGGGGGGGGGGGGGGGGGGGGGGGGGGGGGGGGGGGGGGGGGGGGGGGGGGGGGGGGGGGGGGGGGGGGGGGGGGGGGGGGGGGGGGGGGGGGGGGGGGGGGGGGGGGGGGGGGGGGGGGGGGGGGGGGGGGGGGGGGGGGGGGGGGGGGGGGGGGGGGGGGGGGGGGGGGGGGGGGGGGGGGGGGGGGGGGGGGGGGGGGGGGGGGGGGGGGGGGGGGGGGGGGGGGGGGGGGGGGGGGGGGGGGGGGGGGGGGGGGGGGGGGGGGGGGGGGGGGGGGGGGGGGGGGGGGGGGGGGGGGGGGGGGGGGGGGGGGGGGGGGGGGGGGGGGGGGGGGGGGGGGGGGGGGGGGGGGGGGGGGGGGGGGGGGGGGGGGGGGGGGGGGGGGGGGGGGGGGGGGGGGGGGGGGGGGGGGGGGGGGGGGGGGGGGGGGGGGGGGGGGGGGGGGGGGGGGGGGGGGGGGGGGGGGGGGGGGGGGGGGGGGGGGGGGGGGGGGGGGGGGGGGGGGGGGGGGGGGGGGGGGGGGGGGGGGGGGGGGGGGGGGGGGGGGGGGGGGGGGGGGGGGGGGGGGGGGGGGGGGGGGGGGGGGGGGGGGGGGGGGGGGGGGGGGGGGGGGGGGGGGGGGGGGGGGGGGGGGGGGGGGGGGGGGGGGGGGGGGGGGGGGGGGGGGGGGGGGGGGGGGGGGGGGGGGGGGGGGGGGGGGGGGGGGGGGGGGGGGGGGGGGGGGGGGGGGGGGGGGGGGGGGGGGGGGGGGGGGGGGGGGGGGGGGGGGGGGGGGGGGGGGGGGGGGGGGGGGGGGGGGGGGGGGGGGGGGGGGGGGGGGGGGGGGGGGGGGGGGGGGGGGGGGGGGGGGGGGGGGGGGGGGGGGGGGGGGGGGGGGGGGGGGGGGGGGGGGGGGGGGGGGGGGGGGGGGGGGGGGGGGGGGGGGGGGGGGGGGGGGGGGGGGGGGGGGGGGGGGGGGGGGGGGGGGGGGGGGGGGGGGGGGGGGGGGGGGGGGGGGGGGGGGGGGGGGGGGGGGGGGGGGGGGGGGGGGGGGGGGGGGGGGGGGGGGGGGGGGGGGGGGGGGGGGGGGGGGGGGGGGGGGGGGGGGGGGGGGGGGGGGGGGGGGGGGGGGGGGGGGGGGGGGGGGGGGGGGGGGGGGGGGGGGGGGGGGGGGGGGGGGGGGGGGGGGGGGGGGGGGGGGGGGGGGGGGGGGGGGGGGGGGGGGGGGGGGGGGGGGGGGGGGGGGGGGGGGGGGGGGGGGGGGGGGGGGGGGGGGGGGGGGGGGGGGGGGGGGGGGGGGGGGGGGGGGGGGGGGGGGGGGGGGGGGGGGGGGGGGGGGGGGGGGGGGGGGGGGGGGGGGGGGGGGGGGGGGGGGGGGGGGGGGGGGGGGGGGGGGGGGGGGGGGGGGGGGGGGGGGGGGGGGGGGGGGGGGGGGGGGGGGGGGGGGGGGGGGGGGGGGGGGGGGGGGGGGGGGGGGGGGGGGGGGGGGGGGGGGGGGGGGGGGGGGGGGGGGGGGGGGGGGGGGGGGGGGGGGGGGGGGGGGGGGGGGGGGGGGGGGGGGGGGGGGGGGGGGGGGGGGGGGGGGGGGGGGGGGGGGGGGGGGGGGGGGGGGGGGGGGGGGGGGGGGGGGGGGGGGGGGGGGGGGGGGGGGGGGGGGGGGGGGGGGGGGGGGGGGGGGGGGGGGGGGGGGGGGGGGGGGGGGGGGGGGGGGGGGGGGGGGGGGGGGGGGGGGGGGGGGGGGGGGGGGGGGGGGGGGGGGGGGGGGGGGGGGGGGGGGGGGGGGGGGGGGGGGGGGGGGGGGGGGGGGGGGGGGGGGGGGGGGGGGGGGGGGGGGGGGGGGGGGGGGGGGGGGGGGGGGGGGGGGGGGGGGGGGGGGGGGGGGGGGGGGGGGGGGGGGGGGGGGGGGGGGGGGGGGGGGGGGGGGGGGGGGGGGGGGGGGGGGGGGGGGGGGGGGGGGGGGGGGGGGGGGGGGGGGGGGGGGGGGGGGGGGGGGGGGGGGGGGGGGGGGGGGGGGGGGGGGGGGGGGGGGGGGGGGGGGGGGGGGGGGGGGGGGGGGGGGGGGGGGGGGGGGGGGGGGGGGGGGGGGGGGGGGGGGGGGGGGGGGGGGGGGGGGGGGGGGGGGGGGGGGGGGGGGGGGGGGGGGGGGGGGGGGGGGGGGGGGGGGGGGGGGGGGGGGGGGGGGGGGGGGGGGGGGGGGGGGGGGGGGGGGGGGGGGGGGGGGGGGGGGGGGGGGGGGGGGGGGGGGGGGGGGGGGGGGGGGGGGGGGGGGGGGGGGGGGGGGGGGGGGGGGGGGGGGGGGGGGGGGGGGGGGGGGGGGGGGGGGGGGGGGGGGGGGGGGGGGGGGGGGGGGGGGGGGGGGGGGGGGGGGGGGGGGGGGGGGGGGGGGGGGGGGGGGGGGGGGGGGGGGGGGGGGGGGGGGGGGGGGGGGGGGGGGGGGGGGGGGGGGGGGGGGGGGGGGGGGGGGGGGGGGGGGGGGGGGGGGGGGGGGGGGGGGGGGGGGGGGGGGGGGGGGGGGGGGGGGGGGGGGGGGGGGGGGGGGGGGGGGGGGGGGGGGGGGGGGGGGGGGGGGGGGGGGGGGGGGGGGGGGGGGGGGGGGGGGGGGGGGGGGGGGGGGGGGGGGGGGGGGGGGGGGGGGGGGGGGGGGGGGGGGGGGGGGGGGGGGGGGGGGGGGGGGGGGGGGGGGGGGGGGGGGGGGGGGGGGGGGGGGGGGGGGGGGGGGGGGGGGGGGGGGGGGGGGGGGGGGGGGGGGGGGGGGGGGGGGGGGGGGGGGGGGGCGGGGGGGGGGGGGGGGGGGGGGGGGGGGGGGGGGGGGGGGGGGGGGGGGGGGGGGGGGGGGGGGTGGGGGGGGGGGGGGGGGGGGGGGGGGGGGGGGGGGGGGGGGGGGGGGGGGGGGGGGGGGGGGGGGGGGGGGGGGGGGGGGGGGGGGGGGGGGGGGGGGGGGGGGGGGGGGGGGGGGGGGGGGGGGGGGGGGGGGGGGGGGGGGGGGGGGGGGGGGGGGGGGGGGGGGGGGGGGGGGGGGGGGGGGGGGGGGGGGGGGGGGGGGGGGGGGGGGGGGGGGGGGGGGGGGGGGGGGGGGGGGGGGGGGGGGGGGGGGGGGGGGGGGGGGGGGGGGGGGGGGGGGGGGGGGGGGGGGGGGGGGGGGGGGGGGGGGGGGGGGGGGGGGGGGGGGGGGGGGGGGGGGGGGGGGGGGGGGGGGGGGGGGGGGGGGGGGGGGGGGGGGGGGGGGGGGGGGGGGGGGGGGGGGGGGGGGGGGGGGGGGGGGGGGGGGGGGGGGGGGGGGGGGGGGGGGGGGGGGGGGGGGGGGGGGGGGGGGGGGGGGGGGGGGGGGGGGGGGGGGGGGGGGGGGGGGGGGGGGGGGGGGGGGGGGGGGGGGGGGGGGGGGGGGGGGGGGGGGGGGGGGGGGGGGGGGGGGGGGGGGGGGGGGGGGGGGGGGGGGGGGGGGGGGGGGGGGGGGGGGGGGGGGGGGGGGGGGGGGGGGGGGGGGGGGGGGGGGGGGGGGGGGGGGGGGGGGGGGGGGGGGGGGGGGGGGGGGGGGGGGGGGGGGGGGGGGGGGGGGGGGGGGGGGGGGGGGGGGGGGGGGGGGGGGGGGGGGGGGGGGGGGGGGGGGGGGGGGGGGGGGGGGGGGGGGGGGGGGGGGGGGGGGGGGGGGGGGGGGGGGGGGGGGGGGTGGGGGGGGGGGGGGGGGGGGGGGGGGGGGGGGGGGGGGGGGGGGGGGGGGGGGGGGGGGGGGGGGGGGGGGGGGGGGGGGGGGGGGGGGGGGGGGGGGGGGGGGGGGGGGGGGGGGGGGGGGGGGGGGGGGGGGGGGGGGGGGGGGGGGGGGGGGGGGGGGGGGGGGGGGGGGGGGGGGGGGGGGGGGGGGGGGGGGGGGGGGGGGGGGGGGGGGGGGGGGGGGGGGGGGGGGGGGGGGGGGGGGGGGGGGGGGGGGGGGGGGGGGGGGGGGGGGGGGGGGGGGGGGGGGGGGGGGGGGGGGGGGGGGGGGGGGGGGGGGGGGGGGGGGGGGGGGGGGGGGGGGGGGGGGGGGGGGGGGGGGGGGGGGGGGGGGGGGGGGGGGGGGGGGGGGGGGGGGGGGGGGGGGGGGGGGGGGGGGGGGGGGGGGGGGGGGGGGGGGGGGGGGGGGGGGGGGGGGGGGGGGGGGGGGGGGGGGGGGGGGGGGGGGGGTGGGGGGGGGGGGGGGGGGGGGGGGGGGGGGGGGGGGGGGGGGGGGGGGGGGGGGGGGGGGGGGGGGGGGGGGGGGGGGGGGGGGGGGGGGGGGGGGGGGGGGGGGGGGGGGGGGGGGGGGGGGGGGGGGGGGGGGGGGGGGGGGGGGGGGGGGGGGGGGGGGGGGGGGGGGGGGGGGGGGGGGGGGGGGGGGGGGGGGGGGGGGGGGGGGGGGGGGGGGGGGGGGGGGGGGGGGGGGGGGGGGGGGGGGGGGTGGGGGGGGGGGGGGGGGGGGGGGGGGGGGGGGGGGGGGGGGGGGGGGGGGGGGGGGGGGGGGGGGGGGGGGGGGGGGGGTGGGGGGGGGGGGGGGGGGTGGGGGGTTTTTGTTTTTTTTTTTTTTTTTTTTTTTTTTTTTTTTTTTTTTTTTTTTTTTTTTTTTTTTTTTTTTTTTTTTTTTTTTTTTTTTTTTTTTTTTTTTTTTTTTTTTTTTTTTTTTTTTTTTTTTTTTTTTTTTTTTTTTTTTTTTTTTTTTTTTTTTTTTTTTTTTTTTTTTTTTTTTTTTTTTTTTTTTTTTTTTTTTTTTTTTTTTTTTTTTTTTTTTTTTTTTTTTTTTTTTTTTTTTTTTTTTTTTTTTTTTTTTTTTTTTTTTTTTTTTTTTTTTTTTTTTTTTTTTTTTTTTTTTTTTTTTTTTTTTTTTTTTTTTTTTTTTTTTTTTTTTTTTTTTTTTTTTTTTTTTTTTTTTTTTTTTTTTTTTTTTTTTTTTTTTTTTT
>NW_026561827.1:20000-48634 GCF_028858705.1 Grus americana | reverse complement strand
CATGTCGGTGTTTTTGGCTGCCTAGAGGAGCCTGCAGCTCCAGGATTAGTAAGGCTGTGAATGGGGCCATGGTAGAGGTTTCAGGAAAGACACAGCATTTGGGGCGGGCAGGTGTCGCCTGGGAGCAGGGCCCGGAAATTTGCAGTTTTGACGGCTGAAGTGAGGCAACGGACAGCGATCCGCTTCATCTCACGTCGTAGTTTCTGGATGCCTAAAGGAGCGTGCAGCTCCAGGGTTAGTAGGGCTGTGAATGGGGCCATGGTAGAGGTTTCAGGAAAGACAGAGCATTCGGGGCTGGGAGGTTTCGCCTGGGAGCAGGGCCCGGACGGTTGCAGTTTTGAGGCTTGAATCTCGAAAATGGCTAGAGAGCTGCTAAGACGCACGCCAAGCCCCGCCCCTCACCAAAACTCCGCCCCCACGCACACCAAGCTGCGCCCCTCACGAGAACTCCGCCCCTTTGCACGCCAAACCCCGCCCCTCACGCAGTTCGCATCGCTTGTTCCCTCGGTGCTGCCTCCTGGCGATCAAATTTCGGTACTGCAGCGTCTGAGCCGTGCATGCGCAGTGCAGCGCTGCGGCTCCTCCCCTGAACCGCCTGCCGGCAGCCGGTGTGCAGAGGCTGTTGTGAGCCGAGGGAGGAGCGGAGACGTCGCTGGGCTGCGGCTGCACGGAGGGAGAAGGTGAGTGGGGCAGCGGGATGGACCGGCGGGTCCCGGGGAAAGCCCCGAGGAGGGCGGTATCCATGTCACAGAGGGGAGGGGCGCTGCCCGGATTCGTGCGGCGGGTGGGGGGGGAGGTGCGCGCCGTGTCGGAACCGGGCGGAGAGACCGTCTGGAGCCGGGAGGCAGGGGCTGCCTGGAGCCGGCGCGCGTCCGCGCCTTTCGGAGGTGGCTGAGGGGAGGTGGGGGCGGGGGGGGGGTCCAGCCCGGAGCCGCGCTGCGGAGCTCGGGGCTGCCATCGCGGCTCGGTGGGGCTTTCGGGTGAGTCGGCTTTCGGGTGAGGGCACGGGACGGTGTCCCCGCAGGGTCAGGAAGCGTGGAAGGCTGCCTCTCGCGAACGCCGGGAGTTGCAGTCTTGGGGTACGTGGCTGCTGGTCGGCCATATTGGCTCCCCGGAGCACGCTGGGAAGTGTAGTCTTACGGCACTCTAATGGCTGCCACGCGGCGCTTGCCAGTGCGTGCCGGGAGGCGTCGTTTTCGCGGACCTGGCTGCCGGTGAGCCCGACTTGCTCTCGCAGGAGCGCGAGGTTGAGGGGTTTTTTTTGCTGGTTTCAAGTGGTTTTCTGCAGGCTTCCAGCCGCTCCCGAGCAGCGGTGCGGCCATGCTACGAGAGCACGCGCGCGCGGTGAGGCGTCGCCCGGTGTCCCGAGACGAGCGCTACCGGTCGGACTCTCCGGAAGCCTGTCCGGCAGCCCCAGGCCGCCCCGAGCCCTGGCGTGAAGGCGGCAAGCTGGCCCTTGCCTGTGCCGCTTTCTTCCTGAACGGGGGTGCTGGCAGCAGCAGCGCGGGGAAAGAGCGGCGTCTCCGGAAGGCCCTGCAGAAGGAGGAGGGTCTCCGGCCAGGGCCGATCTCTGGTAGTAACGGCCACTGCTTTTTCTTTCCCTCTCCCAGGCCGCGCTGAGGACGTGGTTGCCCATCCCTCCCTTGGGGATGCCGTCGACTGCACCCGCCTCGCCTGTGCCTGGCCTGGCTCGCCTCGTGGCGTGGGGGCGAAAAGGGACAGGCGGCGGAGCGCTTACCGGCCGTGGACAGGAGCTGCCCTAAGGGAAGCTGGAATGGCCAGAGAAAGGTGAAGAAGAAGAGATGGAAGGCTCTCCGGCCGGCAGCTGCCTCCCGCTGCAGGCAAGAGAGCGCCTGCCTTGCCGGGTGAGGAAAGATCCCTCGTTGCGCTCCGCGGCAGGTCAGGCTGCCGACGGGCACCGCAGGGTCACCACGCATAACCCAAAGTACGGTGCGGCCACGTACCGAGGGAGGGAGGGAGGCAGGGAGGCAGGCTACTCATCTAGGCAGACTCGTCTCCTCGGAGCTGTAAGACACCCGTGTATCCTCTTAGGCGGAGGACAGCCGAGCGACCGGAGTGACAGCAAAGGAAAGGCGGAGAGCAGGAGAAAGAAGTGTCTGCGCTGGCAAGCTCTCCCGGCAGCGCCGAGAGCCAGAGCTGCGGTGAGTCCTGGGCCCGCGGGGCCCCATCGCCTCTCCTCTGCGTCGCGGGCCCTCCTCTGCCCCCCTCCCTTTCCCACCCCGCTGTGGGGTTTTTTGGTTTGCTTTCTGCTCCCCGCTATGTTCTTTTTCCATCTCGCTCTGACGGGCTGCCTGTCCCCACCTTTTTTAGGTCCTCGCTCTCTCTGCCCCGTAGCCCGTGGTTATTGTTTCCTTCTCTCTCTCCCTGTCTCTCTGTCCGGCCCCCAGCCACTGTTTCTGCATTCCTCCCCCTCAGTCCTGTAGCCCGTCGGTATTTCTGCCATCTCTGGCTCTCTCTGTGCGGCTCCTCGTTCCTGTTGTTCGAGGTCTTCCTTCTCGGCTCCGTAGCAAGTCATCGTGAGTCTCTCTCTTTCTCTGTCCCTCTTGAGCCTCTTCCCTGCCCCTCGTTTTGAAGGCCCGCCTCTCTGTCCCGGCACCCGTCGCTACGGTTCCTTTTCTCCGTCTCGCTCCCCGTCCCTGTTTTTCTAAAGTCTCCCCTCTCTGCCTCCTAGCCCGTCGGTACCTTTTTCTTTCCCCGTCGCGGTTCGTCTGGCTCCCTGTCCCTCTTTCTTTCTTCCTTCCTTCCTCCCTGTCTGCCCCGCAGCCCGTCCCTTCGTTCCTTTCTCCTTCCCTCTCTGTCCCTCTCCTGGTCCCCGGCTTTAAACTCTGCTTCTCTGCCCGGTAGCTCGCCACCGTCTTACCTTTCCCTGTCTCTCTCTCTGTCCAGCTCCCTCGCTCAAATTTTCAATTCCTCCCTGTCACTGCAGAAGCCTGTCGGGACTTTTTCCCCTGCCCGGCTTGCCTCTCCCTGTCTCGCGATTTCTCCCTCTCTTCCCTCTTAGCCGCGACCATTTTTATATTCTCCGTCTCTCGGTCCGCCTCGAGATCCCGATTGTTTTTTAAAGCGACCGAATCGTCGAGGTTGGCAGAGACCTTTACGATTATTGGGTGGAACCGCAAACCTGGCGCCAGCAAGTCCCCCTCTGCCCCTCAGCCCGTCCCTTCCCTTCCGAGGGCCTCTTTCTCCACCTCTCTCTGTCCGGCTCCCGGCCCCTCTTTTCCACTTCCGCCCTCTGTACCCTGTGGCTTTCCCCCTTTTCTTTCTCTCTCTGTCTCTGTTTGAGGAGGAGCAGCTGCCGCCCCAGCGTTCGCACCCCGTTCACAGTGTCGCGCGCATGCTTCTTCTCGGGCGCGCTTCCTCCTCCTCCTCCTTCGGGCTCGACCCGAGGCTGTTGGCAGCAGTCTCCGGGTGTCGGATTTTGTAAAATAATTAACGTAACTGAAAGGTGCAGCAGCGGGATCGGCCCGGGCGGGGCGCCTCCAAAGAGAGGGACCCGGAACAAAGAAATCCCGGGGCCGTTACACGCTTGGGTCCCGGACACCCGCCCCTTGCGCGCTGTCCGCGCGTCCCTTAGTCCCGCGGTGACTTTTGGTCTGGGGTCTTCTACCGTCGTCTCAGATTCTTCTTCTGTATAGCTGTGGGCGGTGCGTTATTGCACAGGTGCCGCTGCGCCGATGCTCCGTACATTCGCAGTAACAGGTAGAGCGGAAGGCTCCGTGGCCAGGGAAGAGCGGCACGGACACGTTCCTGCTCGCTCCGTTGCACCGGAATTTCGACGGCTGGGTTCGGCCACTAAATTGATGGCGCTACTGGAAGAAATTTCAGAAAAGTGAGCACTGTGCTTGTCTTTAATCTTTTAAAGTGATTTTTCTATGGGCGCCCGGTCCGTGGCTTAGATATTTGGTTTGCGGCGAAACAGACCCGGAACGTGGCTCTAAGTAGCATTCCGATTCGCTGAAATTCCCCGTAGTCAGAGAGCAAGAATCGTGAATGTTGCTTGGCGGTTTGAAATCTCAGGCTTTCTCTGAAAGCTGACCTGCCAGAATGGGCCGAAAGCAGGCCGAACGCCAATAGGGATGCCGCAGAAAAGGTCCTCTTCTTGACAGGAGAAGAGCTTGGCGAAACGTCAGCGCCGTTTCCCGTAGGGCCTCCGACGTACCGGTTCAGCAAGCGTGGGCTTTGTGCGATTCCCTCGGGGACGATGGCGAACAAACGTTGTACGGCAGAGAGTATCTTAGCTTACTTTCCATCTCCTCGGTTACTTGCAGAATATTTAATTTGGTGTCACACGGACCCAGAGGGACGGGTCTCCAACTCATGCTGGTAGGGCAACCCTAGTATCAGCCAGTAAAATCGGAAAAGAGTACGATGTTTTGAAACGTTTGCCTTGCGAGGAGAAGGGCCGTCTCTCGTTAGGCAACTGAATTCTGTGACCGATTTCCACGCCTCACGCGCGTGCGTGTGCGCACACGCACCCCAACCCCCCCCCACTCCCCCCCAACAGGCAGGCTTTGAAGGAGGCAGTCCCTAAGGCAACGCGATCTAAAACATGGAAGTTTTTTTTTCTATTTTTATAGTTTCTTACGGATAGGAGGCTCGTGTGAGCATTTAGCTTGTCCCGTCCTTAATTCTGAACCCACTGGCTGGTGCAGAAGAACGGTCGTGTGACAAAAACAGCATGAAATTTGTCCCTGTGCCGGATGCGTCCCGTGGTAAAGGAGTACATCTGTTATTCCGGCGTGAAAGATGTTTGATGAGCGTATCGCATCGTCAGAGCTGCTCTTGGTCTGCCTGCAAGCCGTGGGTTATGATTTAGAAATACATTCGCCTACCGTTCCTTAACTGTGTGGTTTTGGTTTTTATTTTTTTCAAAGAAAGGGTGGCTTTTTCATCGATCTCTTTGTGAGAGTATCAAATCAGGCGGCGGTAAATACATAGAAGCAACTAGGCGTACTACGGCGTGTACCGGACAGCGTTGGCGTGCCGCTCTGCTAGCAGCGGAGAGCCAGATGAGGATGCCCGTGGTAAGTACTCGTTCTGCCTCCGGCTGAACAGAAAGATTCTCATGTTGAGGGTTCTTGGGCTTGTCTGTGTGATTAGCATTACTTTTTTTTTTAATATGAAACAGGGTCAGATAATTGTTGATGAGTGAGACTTTGCGTACTCCTTTAGGTAGCTTTTCGTACTGAACCTTAGGTCAGTTACAAAACAATCTTTGTGCAGTTTACGCGTTTTGTAGCATCTGTGGCAGAAACAACTACAAAGACATTTATCCTGTAGGTAAGCTGAAAATAAAAATGCGGTTTCTCACCTGATTTTTCTTTCGGAGGAACGCTCACCCCCAGCAGCTGGTTTTTTTTTGCTAGTGTTGTCGGGGAGAAGGAACGGTGGTGCTTGCCTGGTTTCTTCCCCTAGCCAGGGACCTGAAACTTTGTTTTCCTCAGGTGTTTCACTAGAAATTTACAAGTGTCGGTGGTCAACAGTGGCAGAGAATTGGGTGGCGTTTTCAATTTCAAAGGGAAGGAACATGTTGATGTTAATTCTGTTACCAAAAGTGAAGTACCAGCTGCTTCCTCTTTCTAGATCTTCTCTCCTTTCGCCGTCCTCCCCGAGGGGTAACATGGCCACGCTGTATACCTTTTCTATTCTGGTACCGTTCGTTTGATACGCAGGAGCGCTGTGAAATAAATAGAAGGGCTACGGACAGACATCTGCCATCGTTGCGGCTGCCTTAAATCGTGTATTTGGCCCTTTAGCCTGTCATTTCCTTTCCACTCAGCTGAGTTACGTGCAGCGTTAGGTTCCAGTCGAGAGCGGTGCTGCCGAACCACGCTCTCGGAGCGTGCGCGGAGGAGGGCGACCGAGATGGCGAGAGGTCTCCGAGGCAAGACTTAGGGGAGCGGCTGAGGTCACTTGGTTTGTTCAGCTTGGAGAAGGGAAGGCCGAGGGGTGACCTCATCGCAGTCTACACCTTCCTCGAGGGGGACAGCGGAGGGGGAGGCGCTGACCTCCGCTCTCTCCGGTGACCGGCACTAGGACCCAAGGAAACGGGACGAAGCTGCGTCAGGGCAAGTTCAGACCGGACGTTGGGAAAAGGCTTTTCACTGAGAGGGCGGTCGGTCAGTCACGGAACAGGCTCCCCAGGGAAGCGGTCGCAGCCACCGAGCCTGTCAGGAGTTCAAGGAGCATCTGAACGATGCTCTTAGTCGCACGGTTTAGTTTTAGGTAGTCCCGCGTGGAGCGGGGGCTTGGTCTCGGCGATCCGTATGGGTCCCTTCCAACTTGAGATACTCTATGATTCTGTGAAATCTTCTGGGTTAGAAACGACCTTATTGTAATAGAGAATTTGCTGAAGGTGGCTTTGTGCAAGGACTGTCGTCTTAGAGTATCTTCCCCCCCCGCCCCAGATATGAGAAAAGCTCTGTCCAGAGATATGGAGACGAAATCAGTTGTACCTCATCCCGTGACACCGGAAGACATTGAGTAACTGTAAGCTGTGATGCTCAGTGAAATTACTAAGAGCGTGAAGTTTCCCGTGCCTTTGCTTTCACTCTCCCATTCTCTTGTCTTGCGGCACGTCGCATTTTTTGAGGCTGTGGAAGCGACATCGGGAGCGATGGGGTGTCAGAACCAGGTCCTCCTGCCTGTCGCTGGTTTTGCTTACCTTCGCAGTCTGCATCTCTCTCTGTGTTCCTCAATCCCTGTCCTCTCTTATCTGTTCTAGTTTGTTTCACTGCATATGTCCCGTTCCCTGTCCCACCTTTATCCTTCCTTCCTTCTTCCTCCCCTTTTTCTTTGTCCTTTTGTCCTGCTCCCCGACCCTGTTTCTCACTCCATCTGACCGTCCTTTTCCTGGCACCTTTGTGTCTCTGCTCCTTGCCCTGTCTTTCTCTCCCCTCTGCCCAGTCCTCGTCTCCCTCTTTTGTCTCTCTGTCCCTCTGTCCTCCTTCTGCCTCTGCCCCTCTGTCCTGCTCCCTGCCCCTCTTTTTCTCACTCTGCCCCAGCGTCCCGCTCCCCGGTCCTCTTTCCCTCTGTTGATCTCTCCTTCTCCCTGCTCCCCAGCCCGGTTCTCTCACGCTCCCGCTTCCTTTTTTTATTCTCTGTTGCTCTGTCCTGCTCCCCATGCCACTGTCCCTCGCCGTACCTCTCGGTCCGGCTCCCTGCCCTTATTCTCTTTTCCTCCCTCGCCGTGGCGCTGCCCGCCCAGGGTCGTTTCTGCCTCTCTGTCCCGCTCCCCGTCCTTGTTTGTCGGTCACCGTCCCGCTGCCTCTCTTCCTGCCGCTTCTTCCTCCCTCTCTGTCAGGCTCCCTGTCCCCGTCCTTCACTCGTCATCCCTTTCCTTGCCTCGTGCTTTCTCGCTCGCTGCCGGCGCCCCCCCATCCAGCTGGCTGCCCCTTTTCTCCTCTCTTCTAGCGTCCTGCAGCTGGCTCCTCGGTTTTGGCAGCAGCCTGCACATAGCAGCCCAGCTCTCCAGCAGCCTGATGGACCGACCGTGTGTCTGTTCCACACTAGACTGGCGAGCGTGGCTCTGGGTAGGACAGCCGAGGCGCCCCAGGGCCGGGCCCCGAGCCCCGGTGCGGAGTCTCTCCCGGGACCGGCTCTGTGTGTGACTGAATAAACACTTGCGGTCTCTTTTGCCGTGCCGGCTGCATTGGCGCTTCCTTTGCGGGGGGCGAGGGGCCGTGATGGAGGGCAGGGGAGGAGGTGTGTGGGGGGTCAGGCGATGGCCCCCTGTTCCTGCGGGGCTCCAGCTGTGGGTTGGGGCTGGAGGAGCCCCAGGTGCAGGCAGTGAGGCTGCTGGTGCCCCAGGTGTGGGCAGTGAGGCTGATGGCCACGGCCCCTCCCTATAAGGGGCTGCTGTGAGCCAAGGGAGGAATGGAGGTGTTGCTGGGCTGTGGCTGCACAGAGGGAGAATGTGAGCGGGGCAGCGGGGGGTGCCTCTGAGGGGGGAGGGGGGCAGGCGTGGGTGGCAGGGTCCGGGTCAGAGGCATGGAGTGGGAGGGGGGCTGCCTGGAGCCGTGTGGTGGGTGGGGGGGGTCTGCACTGTGTTGCAGCCAGGCAGCAAGGGTTGCCTGGAGCTGGCGGGCGTCTGTGCTGTGTCGGAGCTTGGGGGGGGTGCTGGCTGGCGGTCCAGCCCGGAGCCGCGCTGCGGAGCTCGGTGCTGCTATCACGGCTCCGTGGGGATTTCGGTGAGTTGGTGCGAGGGAATGGGACAGTGTCCCCGCAGGGTCAGGAAGCGTGGAAGGCTGCCTCCTGTGGCACGCTGGGAGCTGTAGTCTTACGGCACTCGGCTGACACATGGTGTTTGCCAGTGCGTGCCGGCAGCTGTTGTTTCCCCTCTTGGAAAAGGCACTGTCTGCCTCTCACCTCAACAAAAATGCTCCAGCTCTGGTTAGCCCACACAGCTGCTCCCAGCTGCAGCACCTCCCCTGTAGCCTGTCCCATAGCCACAGACTGCTGCCTGACCCTGTCTTCATGTTAGCATGCTGGCCCTCAAAGATAGTTTATTGCACCATAAATGCTGGTGTCATTAGCATCAGTTTGGAGAAAACAGTGACGTCTCCAAAAGCTCCTCCAGAAGAAGGGGTTGCTGCTTCAGGAGAGCTACAGTCATCACTGTGGATGAGAGTTGCTGGTTGTTTCCCTCTCCCAGAGGCAGCGGTGAGGGCTCAGTTGTTGGTTCCTCTCTGGGGATGTTGTTTGCTGCATCTGCCTCAGGTTTGTGTGGGTTGCATTTGGCTTCCTTCTCCTAGAGGCACAGGCAAAAAAGGATAGCTGGACACTTACTGGCCACAGAGAGGAGCTGCTGCGGCCCAAGCCCGAGGCCAGAAAAAGGCAACGCAGCTGAAGAATAAAATAAAGGGGATCCAGCTGGCAGCGTCATTAAAGAAACAGAGGAGGGGGACCTCCTGCAGGCAGGAGACCATCTCTCTGGATTAAGAAGAACACCTCTTAGCACAGTCCTTGGTAGATCCGATCTCTAACATGCGCCGCACCATCAAAATTCCTCCTTTAGACGAATAGCGTAACATCCTCTGCGTAGAGAGACATTACCCCCCAGAGAGTCGGACTCGGCAGTTTTGTCTTAACCATGCTTTTGCAGGAAATTGGACTAAATGTAACACAACTAATCCTATTAAATCTCGCTCGAACCGGGCCCGGAGGGGACCAAAGGCATCGGGAGTATTTCGGTCGCGTAGCGACAAAGCTTATAAAGTACTTCCACCGCGTCGGGGAGGAATTCGCACTCTAGGATTGGTAATTGCGGATTTACAAATTCTCCCGAAAACTGTAGAAGTTCCCGTCTGGCATCGCACCTTTTTAACTCGCGTTAAAAGGACCGATACCCCATTAATAGAAAAGCCCTCGGGATTTCATTCTTTTCTCCGACGGTTCGTACCATCTTTAGGGGTGACCGAACTGGAAAAAGCGATTTTAAACATATCAGGAGAAATTGAAAAACCGGCAAATTGAAATTGCAGAACTCTCAAAAATTACCCTTCAAAATTGTGTGGCCTTAGATATTACGTTAGCATCACAAAGTGGAGTTCACACAACGCTAAATGCGAGTCGTCGCACGCGTATAGATCATTCAGGGGAATTATTGACTGACGTACATAAAATCTGTGCAATTAGTTCTCAAATGCGACAAGTACAAAAAGACGATACATCTCGGGGTTTTACCGATACTGTGTCGGGGTTGACTTCCCGGGTTCCTGATCTATCTGTGCGGCTCAAAAAGGCCCTTGCTGTAGCAGCCTTAGCGATCGTAGGGATTGTACACGTAATAGCGATTTTTCAATCTTGTATAACCTGTTTTTCTAGTACAGTAGCAAAATGGCAAGGAGCTCGAGGATATAAATAATTGCAGGGATGCAATAAAAACAAACGGAGGGAACTGTAAAAAATATAGAAGCCTAGCTAGAAGAAAACTTATGCTAACTAGAAAGCTGCTTAAGGCCTAGAACTGTTTTAAAGCCTATAATCACGGGAAAGGGGTTTCTAATCAAGGTAATAGATAACGAAGCTAACCGACCCCAGCAGCGTACAGTGCCGCTATGTTCCTCGTACAGTCCCCACCCAACCGGACAATAGGCCCGGGAACATTAATCTTACAAAGTAAGTTGTTACAGACAGGCGCATCCGCAGCAAGGATACCGCACACGCCTGCAAGAAGAGGGCCATCCGGCGGACACGGGTGCGTGACCACCGGAGACTCAAATCACCGAGCGTGCGTGACAGGGAGGAGAATATGGAAATGAATTCCAAGAAATTATTATCGTAGGACTGCCTTTTCTTGGAAAAAAATGGATACGTATATTTTGATTCTATAGAACCTGCATCTCGGTAATCACCCGCACGTACATTTGGCGGAGCCGTTTCCCCCTTGCAACCAGCACTGCAGTAAAGCAAAGCTAGGGTAACTCACCTCTGGTAGATTTAACAAATCTGTTTCCCTCTCCCTATTTTTTATTCCTCCCTCTGTACCCAGTCACTTTTTAAATTTTTATGTTTCCTTCTCTTCAGCTCCCTGTCCCTTTTTTAATATTTCTGTGTTTCTTGTATCCCATCAGTTTTTAAATTTTCTTTCCACATTGTCCTCTACCCGTCTTCCCGTCCCTACGTTTTATTTCTTGTACTCAGTTGCTTGTTAAAATTCCTTCTACATCTCTCTGTCTCCCTTTCTTGATTTTTTAAAATTGTTTTCTATGTTCCTTATAGGCCATTGCTATTTAATTTCTCTTTCAACAACTCCATATATCCATCTCCCTTTCCCTAAATTTTAATTCATCCTTTTCTTCCGTATACCCTGCCGCTTTTTAAATTTTCTTTCAATGTTTCCTTCTATTCTCATCCCCATTCCTACTTTTTTCTTCTTTCTGACGTTTCTTGTAGCCTATCGCTTTTAAAAATTTCTACGTCTCCCTCTATCCGACTCCCGGTCTCTATTTTTTAATGCCTCCTTCTGTGCCCTGCACAGGATCGCTGTAAGAATTTTCAATGTCTCCATTTATTTAGTTTCCCATACTCGGTCCATTTTTTTTGTCACATACATCGTTGATTTTTAGTTTTGCGCACGTGCTATTTTCCCCCCGTTCTTATTTTATTCTCATCTTTCCTTAAAGCTGTCGCATTTAAAATTTTCTTTCTATGTCTAAGCTTATTTGCTTTGATGTCCCTATTTTTTGTTTTCTCATCTGCCCTATACCTCCTTGCTTTTAAAATTTTTTCAACGTCCACTTTAACCAATTCTGCCTTATTTGTTTCTCATCCATCCTGTACCCCGTTGCTTTTGAAATTTTCTTCCTACGTCTCTCCGTATTTTTCTCCCTATTCTTGTTTTGTAACTTTTCCTTTTCTTTCCTTAATGCCCCTGCTTTTATCATTTGCTTCCTCTGTGTGTCTCTATCACCCTACCCTTATTTTTATTTTGTCGTGTCTTTCCTTAATGCCTTTGCTTTTAAAATTTTCTGTTTACTTTAACCCATTCGCTGTCTTTATTTTTAATTTTTTTCCCATGTGTTCTGAACACTGTCGCTTTTTCCATTTTCATTCCACATCTACTTTTATCAAGCTCCCTATCCATATTTTTAAATTTATTGACGTCCGTCACATACCCCGTCGCCTCTTAAATAGTATTTCCTTGTCGGCATCTATTTTTTACCATATCCTCATTTTAAATTTTTTTCTTGCCTGGCTTAATGCCATCCCTTATTACGTTTTCTTTCTGTGACAACTTTTACATTGACGTCTGTTTTTTTTTATTGTTTTCTTGTCTTTCCCATACTCTGTCGCTCTCCAAATTTTCTGTTTAAGTTCCTATATCTAGTTTTTCGTCCCATTTTTATTTTTTCTCCTGCATTTCCTGTACCGCAACTTTTAAAACTGCGTTTCTGTGTGTGCCGGTTTTGGACGGGATAGGATTAGTTTCCTTCACGGTAGCCAGTACGGGGCTACATTTCGGATTCACGCCAAAAACAGCATCCATACTACGGCGGCGCTTTAATTATCGCTGATATTTTGTTAATATTGCTGATATTTTGTTCTAGCTACTTGCCTGTTCGTAAGGGTGTTTTGCAGCATTTCTGATGCATATTTTTAATTTTCTATGGTTTTCTGGCACCTTCTCTCCTTTGGGACTCATCTAGTTCCGTTAAGGGAGTCAGTCGGAGAGACTGTCGAGGTTAGCTGACAATTTACAGTAAGTAATTTACTCTTCAGCCAGAGATATTTTTGCGAAGGGCTTCTCACAGGGTCTATTCAGGCTTTGCATTGGGTCTTATCCAGAACATAGTTCTGGTAGAAGTTAGGCGGTACATGCAGTCTCGCTCAAAACAACGTGTAAGCCTGGAGCATTTTGGGGTTTTTATAGTAAACTAACAGACATAATTTTCAACAACAAGATTGTCATTGCATTTAATTAACTACTGTGCAACAACATTTAGCGTACCATTTATCTTTTGCTGTATACAGCCCAGAAAAATCAAAACTAATTACATACCTGGTCACATCATCGATATGATAGATGGAGTCGCAGTAAAAGAGCGGGTATCATTGTTTCCAGCAAGAGCCGCTTTCTCTATTCAGCACTTAGCACACCATAAACTCAAGACAGGTAAGAAAATCCACTGCTGCCTCTCTGGCCGCTTTTAAGCCTTGTGGTGGTCAGCCCCTCCCCTTTCCCAGGGGCTGGTGGGAAGGATAGTGGGCGGGGCCCGGGGTATATGAACCGCAGGCCTCTGCCAGGGAGCTCAATCTGCTTCCAGGCTTCTGTGGTATCAGAGCTATGCTGGTCCTTCAGTCAATGGCAGCTTTAGCATTAGTTTGGCTTTTTGGGTAGATGCATCTGAGATAAGAGTCTCGGGACTGGTCAAGGTTAAGCAGTGTATTTAATAGAAAGTATGCTTTATGCAGATTTGGTGGGGTTTTTCATTTATTATTTTTTAGGTCAGTATTTTTACATTGAGTATTCCGAGGTTTGTGAGATCATTTAATAACATGTATTTCTTTTTTTTTTCCTAGGTCCATTGCATTTTAGTGGATTTCCTGATTTTACAGAAGATGGAACCTTGGGGTTTTTTCTCCAGTTTTCCTGTAAACTATGTAAGATGCCAGTAGTATTTCTGTTAATAGGACCGACGATGAGATTATCTAGGAAGGGTTAGGGTCAGCATCTTGTACGTATTTGTTCACAGAGTTTTAGTATTTCTGAAGAAAGCAGCAGGGATGTAAGGTATAGCGTCTTTCAGGCTACAGGACAGCTCGCCGCTTTTCCCGATCGCCCACGGAGTACCATGTTGTTCCTAGAACCTTTGAGGCTCGCTGTAGGCTTCTTGTAGATTATAAGCATCGGGACTTTGTTTTGTTTTGCAGGCTCATAGCTCACGGGAAGATAGAAGGTAAGAGTCGTCTGCAGAACGTAGGGTAAGGCTTTGAGGAGCGGCCGACACGAGGGGTTTGGGGGGCGCAAATACAAGGAGAGAGCTGTCAGGAAGGAGCGGGGTTCCTTCTCAGAGTTCAGGAGAAGAGAAGGAGTTTCTAAAGTTTTGGGACTGAGGGACAGTTGTGAAAGAGGAGGGCTCATCACCCATTCTCAGGTAAGTTTTACAGTTGGATTTGGGTGGCGCCGAGGTCTATTCTAGCTCAGTCGCATCGCAGCCAACCGGAGGCACGATGATCCCTAGATGTGCGGCGTAAGTTATCCAGCCCTCGGCATGGCCATAAGCGGAGCTGAATGTCAGAAGAGTCTCATCTTGTGAAGCATGGGGTAGGTTAAAATATACCTTCCTCAACTATGAAGTCTCTGCTTCCCTGTACCTTCTGCTTTCTTTATTCCCTGACTTAATTTTTGCATCCATCCCTTCACCGTCCATCTGGATGTCACAGTTACTTAGAGACACAGACTAGGCATTTATTTCCAGCGCAGGCTCGAGCGACCGTATTCCCTGGAATTTCACGGTGAAGAGGATGCGTATCGCCTGCGCTCGTAACGGTCTCCAGCTGGGGGTCTGTCTTTTATCGTGGTCCTGACACAAAGCTTTTTCTATTTTCTAGTTTTACCTTTTTCCGTAAGCGAACAATGAGGCTTTCTCTAGTACCGGTCACAGCAGTTATGTTCTCTTGTTCTTGGAAGCATTTAGGGTTAGCGTAGAGGAGAGGGCTGTCTGGGAGCAGTTCCATTTGGG
The DNA here is from genome assembly GCF_028858705.1 of Grus americana. NCBI lineage: Eukaryota > Metazoa > Chordata > Aves > Gruiformes > Gruidae > Grus > Grus americana. The sequence goes on along the minus strand of NW_026561827.1, from coordinate 34,427 downwards.
CAGGCAAAGGGAGCGGGTTGCTCATTGGCATGATGCTAGACCGGGCAGGGCAGTTCCAGCCTGTGTTATGTCTGTGTGTCTTGTCGTGTGTGTCTCAGCCCTTCCTCGGGTCTCAACGCCCTCTTTGCGCTCAAGGGGCACGGCGTGCTTCTCGGTTGCCATCCCTAGGCTCTCGGATGCCTCCGCTCATTGGCGTAGCGCCAGTCGGGCGCTTCTTTGCTTGCCTTGCAAGCTTACGGCGTGGATCGTTCTTGCATCTCGGAAGCTTCCGGCGGGTCCTCTTTTTGCAGCCTAGTCCTAGGCCGCATCGGGAGCTCTGCTCTCCAGCCGTCCCTTCTCAGGGACCGAGGCTTCTTCTCTGCATCGTTACATTCTTAGGTCTTGAAAAGAGGCTTCTTGCCGCATCCCTCGCCCTGGTTTTGACGGTAACTTCTTACAACTGGCTATCACAGTCCATTCTTTTCTGGGGTTGCCATAGAGCTTCTGCGCCCGGGCGTCACGCCCTGTAGGTCATCTTGTTGGGCAGCCTCTCCGGTCCGGGAGTCATTCCTCTCGCTGAGAGTTTTCTCTCATTTGTGATTTGTGTTGTTTGTAGCACTCTGTGTAGCGTTGATCCCTGTGTGTGTGTGTGTGTGTGTCTTGGGCGTGGAGCTGCTCTGCCCAGGGTTGTTGAGTCCAGGGTTAGGCGGAATAGCAATAGAAGTGTACGGTTAGCGGGTCAGTATGGCCAGTCTGGAATTGTTTGGCTCTCACTCGGCATCTGGCTGACTTGTTTAATTATTTTGGGGTTTTTTTTTTTCAGATGCAGAGAGAGAGGAAGCGCACCAAAGAGCAGCACAGGAGGGGAGCAGAGCACCGTAAGGAGGTGGGTCGGCCAGTGGAGTCGGAGGGAAGGTGTGGCTGGTGGCGATATGAGTACATTCAGATTTTTGTATTTTGAAGGTGCAAAGCTGGATATTGACCCCTTAGGATACAGACACGGGAGGTGACTTGGGCCAGGTGAGCGGCGACTAGCGGGCTGAAGTACAGCTGTTATTTTTCTGGTGTTGCATTGCTGGTTAAGATATAGGTATCCATTGTTTATTTTTCCTAGGTGTGGTGCAAGGATGGCACCCGAAAATGATGCAGGCCAGGTGAGCAAGCATCTGAGGTAAAGGAGAGGGAGATGAGAATCAGTGTGGGAGGCTGTGCTGGGCAGTGTCTCAGCATGTGCCTCTCGCTTGATTTTTGGCAGGTGCCGCAGGGAGCCTCGGAGGGGCGAAGCCACGTGCCGACGAGCAGTCAGAGAAGGTGAGGTGCTTATCAGTGTCTAATAGCAAAGCAGTATATGGCAACTTGTTTGAGCATTTCCCTCTGGTTTTGCAGGCGCTGTGCGGCCACCTTTGTGACCGGATGGCCATTTGAGGTGAGCTGGAGGAACGGCGAGGGCGGTTGTGGGAGCGGTGACTTCTGACAAACGTAGGAGTAATTTTGTGTCTCTTGGCGTCTTAGGTGCCACGAGGGATGACAGCTGCAGGGTCAGTCTCTGGACCGAGCAGGTGAGCGGAAAGACACGGTGCTTCTGAGGAGGGGGGTGTTGTGGGCAAGGTTGGTGTTGACTGGTGCGATGCTGACTGACGGTACTGCTTTGGTGTGGTTTTTTGTTTGTTTTTCCTGTAGATGAAGAGGCGGCACCGGGCAACTGCAGGAAGATCCCAGTTAGCTGATGTGCTATGCGCGTATTGTTTGTTGCGGATGGTTTGAGATCCCCGGCCGTCTGCGAGCTAAGTTGAGGGACTGTGGCCGGGGAGGGAGCGGGCTGAGGAGGGGGCAAGTTTGGGGGTTGCAGGGGAGGGGTTTTATGGTTAGCATAGGGGAGAGGGCTGTCTGGGAGGAGTCCCATTTAGGCAGGCAAAGGGAGCGGGTTGCTCATCAGCATGATGCTAGACCAGGCAGGGCAGTTCCAGCCTGTGTTTGCGGTGTTGTGTGTCTTGTCGTGTGTGTCTCAGCCCTTCCTCGGGTCTCAACGCCCTCTTTGCGCTCAAGGGGCATGGCGTGCTTCTCGGTTGCCATCCCTAGGCTCTCGGATGCCTGCACTCATTGGCGTAGCACCAGTCGGGCGCTTCTTTGCTTGCCTTGCAAGCTCACGGCGTGGATCGTTCTTGCATCTCGGAAGCTTCCGGCGGGTCCTCTTTTTGCAGCCTAGTCCTAGGCCGCATCGGGAGCTCTGCTCTCCAGCCGTCCCTTCTCAGGGACCGAGGCTTCTTCTCTGCGTCGTTACATTCTTAGGTCTTGAAGAGAGGCTTCTTGCCGCATCCCTCGCCCTGGTTTTGACGGTAACTTCTTACAACTGGCTATCACAGTCCATTCTTTTCTGGGGTTGCCATAGAGCTTCTGCGCCCGGGCGTCACGCCCTGTAGGTCATCTTGTTGGGCAGCCTCTCCGGTCCGGGAGTCATTCCTCTCGCTGAGAGTTTTCTCTCATTTGTGATTTGTGTTGTTTGTAGCACTCTGTGTAGCGTTGATCCCTGTGTGTGTGTGTCTTGGGCGTGGAGCTGCTCTGCCCAGGGTTGTTGAGTCCAGGGTTAGGCGGAATAGCAATAGAAGTGTACGGTTAGTGTGTCAGTATGGCCAGTCTGGAATTGTTTGGCTCTCACTCGGCATCTGGCTGACTTGTTTAATTATTTTGGGTTTTTTATCAGATGCAGAGAGAGAGGAAGCGCACCAAAGAGCAGCACAGGAGGGGAGCAGAGCACCGTAAGGAGGTGGGTCGGCCAGTGGAGTCGGAGGGAAGGTGTGGCTGGTGGCGATATGACTCCATTAAGATTTGTGTGTGGCTTTTTATTTTGAAGGTGCAAAGCTGGATATTGACCCCTTAGGACACAGGAGGTGACTTGGGCCAGGTGAGCGGCGACTAGCGGGCTGAAGTACAGCAGTTATTTTTCCGGTGTTGCATTGCTGGTTAAGGTACAGGCACCCTTTGTTTGTGTTTTCTAGGTGGGGCGCAAGGACAGCAGCCCAAAACGATGGAGGCCAGTTGAGCAAGCGGCTGAGGTCGAGAAGGGGGAGGTAGGAATCGGTGCGGGCAAGCTGCAGTTTTGGGCAGTGTCTCAGCACGTGCCTCTCGCTTGATTTTTGGCAGGTGCCGCAGGGAGCCTCGGAGGGGCGAAGCCACGTGCCGACGAGCGTTCTGAGAAGGTGAGGTGCTTGTCAGTGTCTAATAGCAAAGTGCTATACGGCACCTAGTTTGAGCTTTTCCCTCTGGTCTTGCAGGCGCTGTGCGGCCACCCTTGGAACCGGATGGCCATTTGAGGTGAGCTGGAGGAACGGCGAGGGCGGTTGTGGGAGCGGTGACTTCTGACAAACGTAGGAGTAATTTTGTGTCTCTTGGCGTCTTAGGTGCCACGAGGGATGACAGCTGCAGGGTCAGTCTCTGGACCGAGCAGGTGAGCGGAAAGACACGGTGCTTCTGAGGAGGGGGGTGTTGTGGGCAAGGTTGGTGTTGACTGGTGCGATGCTGACTGACGGTACTGCTTTGGTGTGGTTTTTTTGTTTGTTTTTCCTGTAGATGAAGAGGCGGCACCGGGCAACTGCAGGAAGATCCCAGTTAGCTGATGTGCTATGCGCATATTGTTTGTTGCGGATGGTTTGAGATCCCCGGCCGTCTGCGAGCTAAGTTGAGGGACTGTGGCCGGGGAGGGAGCGGGCTGAGGAGGGGGCAAGTTTGGGGGTTGCAGGGGAGGGGTTTTATGGTTAGCATAGGGGAGAGGGCTGTCTGGGAGGAGTCCCATTTAGGCAGGCAAAGGGAGCGGGTTGCTCATCAGCATGATGCTAGACCAGGCAGGGCAGTTCCAGCCTGTGTTTGCGGTGTTGTGTGTCTTGTCGTGTGTGTCTCAGCCCTTCCTCGGGTCTCAACGCCCTCTTTGCGCTCAAGGGGCATGGCGTGCTTCTCGGTTGCCATCCCTAGGCTCTCGGATGCCTGCACTCATTGGCGTAGCACCAGTCGGGCGCTTCTTTGCTTGCCTTGCAAGCTCACGGCGTGGATCGTTCTTGCATCTCGGAAGCTTCCGGCGGGTCCTCTTTTTGCAGCCTAGTCCTAGGCCGCATCGGGAGCTCTGCTCTCCAGCCGTCCCTTCTCAGGGACCGAGGCTTCTTCTCTGCGTCGTTACATTCTTAGGTCTTGAAGAGAGGCTTCTTGCCGCATCCCTCGCCCTGGTTTTGACGGTAACTTCTTACAACTGGCTATCACAGTCCATTCTTTTCTGGGGTTGCCATAGAGCTTCTGCGCCCGGGCGTCACGCCCTGTAGGTCATCTTGTTGGGCAGCCTCTCCGGTCCGGGAGTCATTCCTCTCGCTGAGAGTTTTCTCTCATTTGTGATTTGTGTTGTTTGTAGCACTCTGTGTAGCGTTGATCCCTGTGTGTGTGTGTCTTGGGCGTGGAGCTGCTCTGCCCAGGGTTGTTGAGTCCAGGGTTAGGCGGAATAGCAATAGAAGTGTACGGTTAGTGTGTCAGTATGGCCAGTCTGGAATTGTTTGGCTCTCACTCGGCATCTGGCTGACTTGTTTAATTATTTTGGGTTTTTTATCAGATGCAGAGAGAGAGGAAGCGCACCAAAGAGCAGCACAGGAGGGGAGCAGAGCACCGTAAGGAGGTGGGTCGGCCAGTGGAGTCGGAGGGAAGGTGTGGCTGGTGGCGATATGACTCCATTAAGATTTGTGTGTGGCTTTTTATTTTGAAGGTGCAAAGCTGGATATTGACCCCTTAGGACACAGGAGGTGACTTGGGCCAGGTGAGCGGCGACTAGCGGGCTGAAGTACAGCAGTTATTTTTCCGGTGTTGCATTGCTGGTTAAGGTACAGGCACCCTTTGTTTGTGTTTTCTAGGTGGGGCGCAAGGACAGCAGCCCAAAACGATGGAGGCCAGTTGAGCAAGCGGCTGAGGTCGAGAAGGGGGAGGTAGGAATCGGTGCGGGCAAGCTGCAGTTTTGGGCAGTGTCTCAGCACGTGCCTCTCGCTTGATTTTTGGCAGGTGCCGCAGGGAGCCTCGGAGGGGCGAAGCCACGTGCCGACGAGCGTTCTGAGAAGGTGAGGTGCTTGTCAGTGTCTAATAGCAAAGTGCTATACGGCACCTAGTTTGAGCTTTTCCCTCTGGTCTTGCAGGCGCTGTGCGGCCACCCTTGGAACCGGATGGCCATTTGAGGTGAGCTGGAGGAACGGCGAGGGCGGTTGTGGGAGCGGTGACTTCTGACAAACGTAGGAGTAATTTTGTGTCTCTTGGCGTCTTAGGTGCCACGAGGGATGACAGCTGCAGGGTCAGTCTCTGGACCGAGCAGGTGAGCGGAAAGACACGGTGCTTCTGAGGAGGGGGGTGTTGTGGGCAAGGTTGGTGTTGACTGGTGCGATGCTGACTGACGGTACTGCTTTGGTGTGGTTTTTTTGTTTGTTTTTCCTGTAGATGAAGAGGCGGCACCGGGCAACTGCAGGAAGATCCCAGTTAGCTGATGTGCTATGCGCATATTGTTTGTTGCGGATGGTTTGAGATCCCCGGCCGTCTGCGAGCTAAGTTGAGGGACTGTGGCCGGGGAGGGAGCGGGCTGAGGAGGGGGCAAGTTTGGGGGTTGCAGGGGAGGGGTTTTATGGTTAGCATAGGGGAGAGGGCTGTCTGGGAGGAGTCCCATTTAGGCAGGCAAAGGGAGCGGGTTGCTCATCAGCATGATGCTAGACCAGGCAGGGCAGTTCCAGCCTGTGTTTGCGGTGTTGTGTGTCTTGTCGTGTGTGTCTCAGCCCTTCCTCGGGTCTCAACGCCCTCTTTGCGCTCAAGGGGCATGGCGTGCTTCTCGGTTGCCATCCCTAGGCTCTCGGATGCCTGCACTCATTGGCGTAGCACCAGTCGGGCGCTTCTTTGCTTGCCTTGCAAGCTCACGGCGTGGATCGTTCTTGCATCTCGGAAGCTTCCGGCGGGTCCTCTTTTTGCAGCCTAGTCCTAGGCCGCATCGGGAGCTCTGCTCTCCAGCCGTCCCTTCTCAGGGACCGAGGCTTCTTCTCTGCGTCGTTACATTCTTAGGTCTTGAAGAGAGGCTTCTTGCCGCATCCCTCGCCCTGGTTTTGACGGTAACTTCTTACAACTGGCTATCACAGTCCATTCTTTTCTGGGGTTGCCATAGAGCTTCTGCGCCCGGGCGTCACGCCCTGTAGGTCATCTTGTTGGGCAGCCTCTCCGGTCCGGGAGTCATTCCTCTCGCTGAGAGTTTTCTCTCATTTGTGATTTGTGTTGTTTGTAGCACTCTGTGTAGCGTTGATCCCTGTGTGTGTGTGTCTTGGGCGTGGAGCTGCTCTGCCCAGGGTTGTTGAGTCCAGGGTTAGGCGGAATAGCAATAGAAGTGTACGGTTAGTGTGTCAGTGTGGCCAGTCTGGAATTGTTTGGCTCTCACTCGGCATCTGGCTGACTTGTTTAATTATTTTGGGTTTTTTATCAGATGCAGAGAGAGAGGAAGCGCACCAAAGAGCAGCACAGGAGGGGAGCAGAGCACCGTAAGGAGGTGGGTCGGCCAGTGGAGTCGGAGGGAAGGTGTGGCTGGTGGCGATATGACTCCATTAAGATTTGTGTGTGGCTTTTTATTTTGAAGGTGCAAAGCTGGATATTGACCCCTTAGGACACAGGAGGTGACTTGGGCCAGGTGAGCGGCGACTAGCGGGCTGAAGTACAGCAGTTATTTTTCCGGTGTTGCATTGCTGGTTAAGGTACAGGCACCCTTTGTTTGTGTTTTCTAGGTGGGGCGCAAGGACAGCAGCCCAAAACGATGGAGGCCAGTTGAGCAAGCGGCTGAGGTCGAGAAGGGGGAGGTAGGAATCGGTGCGGGCAAGCTGCAGTTTTGGGCAGTGTCTCAGCACGTGCCTCTCGCTTGATTTTTGGCAGGTGCCGCAGGGAGCCTCGGAGGGGCGAAGCCACGTGCCGACGAGCGTTCTGAGAAGGTGAGGTGCTTGTCAGTGTCTAATAGCAAAGTGCTATACGGCACCTAGTTTGAGCTTTTCCCTCTGGTCTTGCAGGCGCTGTGCGGCCACCCTTGGAACCGGATGGCCATTTGAGGTGAGCTGGAGGAACGGCGAGGGCGGTTGTGGGAGCGGTGACTTCTGACAAACGTAGGAGTAATTTTGTGTCTCTTGGCGTCTTAGGTGCCACGAGGGATGACAGCTGCAGGGTCAGTCTCTGGACCGAGCAGGTGAGCGGAAAGACACGGTGCTTCTGAGGAGGGGGGTGTTGTGGGCAAGGTTGGTGTTGACTGGTGCGATGCTGACTGACGGTACTGCTTTGGTGTGGTTTTTTTGTTTGTTTTTCCTGTAGATGAAGAGGCGGCACCGGGCAACTGCAGGAAGATCCCAGTTAGCTGATGTGCTATGCGCATATTGTTTGTTGCGGATGGTTTGAGATCCCCGGCCGTCTGCGAGCTAAGTTGAGGGACTGTGGCCGGGGAGGGAGCGGGCTGAGGAGGGGGCAAGTTTGGGGGTTGCAGGGGAGGGGTTTTATGGTTAGCATAGGGGAGAGGGCTGTCTGGGAGGAGTCCCATTTAGGCAGGCAAAGGGAGCGGGTTGCTCATCAGCATGATGCTAGACCAGGCAGGGCAGTTCCAGCCTGTGTTTGCGGTGTTGTGTGTCTTGTCGTGTGTGTCTCAGCCCTTCCTCGGGTCTCAACGCCCTCTTTGCGCTCAAGGGGCATGGCGTGCTTCTCGGTTGCCATCCCTAGGCTCTCGGATGCCTGCACTCATTGGCGTAGCACCAGTCGGGCGCTTCTTTGCTTGCCTTGCAAGCTCACGGCGTGGATCGTTCTTGCATCTCGGAAGCTTCCGGCGGGTCCTCTTTTTGCAGCCTAGTCCTAGGCCGCATCGGGAGCTCTGCTCTCCAGCCGTCCCTTCTCAGGGACCGAGGCTTCTTCTCTGCGTCGTTACATTCTTAGGTCTTGAAGAGAGGCTTCTTGCCGCATCCCTCGCCCTGGTTTTGACGGTAACTTCTTACAACTGGCTATCACAGTCCATTCTTTTCTGGGGTTGCCATAGAGCTTCTGCGCCCGGGCGTCACGCCCTGTAGGTCATCTTGTTGGGCAGCCTCTCCGGTCCGGGAGTCATTCCTCTCGCTGAGAGTTTTCTCTCATTTGTGATTTGTGTTGTTTGTAGCACTCTGTGTAGCGTTGATCCCTGTGTGTGTGTGTGTGTGTCTTGGGCGTGGAGCTGCTCTGCCCAGGGTTGTTGAGTCCAGGGTTAGGCGGAATAGCAATAGAAGTGTACGGTTAGCGGGTCAGTATGGCCAGTCTGGAATTGTTTGGCTCTCACTCGGCATCTGGCTGACTTGTTTAATTATTTTGGGGTTTTTTTATCAGATGCAGAGAGAGAGGAAGCGCACCAAAGAGCAGCACAGGAGGGGAGCAGAGCACCGTAAGGAGGTGGGTCGGCCATTTGAGGTGAGCTGGAGGAATGGCGAGGGCGATTGTGGGAGCGGTGACTTCTGACAAATGTAGGAGTAATTTTGTGTCTCTTGGCGTCTTAGGTGCTGCAAGTGAGGACAGCTGCAGGGTCCGTCTCTGGACCGAGCAGGTGAGCAGAAAGACATGGTGCTTCAGAGGAAGGGGGTGTCGTGGGAGAGGTTGGTGTTGGCCGGCTGATGCAACGCTGACTGACAGTGCTGTTTTGTGTTCTGTTTTCTATTGTAGCTGATGAAGAGGCACCGGGCGACTGCAGGAACATTCCCAGTTAGCAAATGTGTGGTGTTGAAGTTTCTGTTGCCGATGGATTCGGATCCCCGGCCCTTGGAAAGCTAAGTTGAGGGACCGTGGCCGGGGAGGGAGCGAGTTTGGGGGTCATGGCAGAGGGGTTTTATGGCTAGCACCGGGGAGAGGGCTGTCTGGGAGCAGTCCCCCTTGGCTGGGCAAAGGGAGCGGGTTACATGTCAGCACGATGCTAGACCAGGCAGGGCAGTTCCAGCCTGTGTTATGTCTGCGTGTCTTGTCCTGTGTGTCTTAGCTCTTCCTCGGGTCTCAACGCCCTCTTTGCGCTCAAGGGGCACGGAACGCTTCTCGGGCGCCGTCCCTAGGCTCTTGAACACCGGCACTTGTCAGCATACCGCCAATCGGGTGCTTCTTTTCTCGCATAGCAAGCTTACGGCGTGGATCGTTCTTGCGTGTCGGAAGTTTCTGGCGGGTCCTCTATTTGCAGCGCTATACCAGGCTGCGTCCGGAGCTCTGCTCTCCAGCTATCCATTTTCAGGGACTGGGCCTTCCTCCCTGCATCCTTACCTTCTTAGGTCTTGAAGACGGGCTTCTTGCTGCACCCATCATCTCGGTTTTGACAGTAACTTCTTATAACGGGCCATTTACGGTCAATTCTCTTCTGGGGTTGCCATAGAGCTTCCTCACCCGGGCGTCGTGCCCTATAGGTCACCTTGTTCGGCAGCCTCTCTGGTCTGGGAGTCATTCCTCTCGCTGAGAGTGTTCTCTCATTTGTGAGTGAGTCGCGTTGTTTGTAGCGTTCTGTATAGCGTCCGTCTCTGTGTGTGGTGTGTGTGTGGAGCTGTTCTGCCCAGGGCTGTGGAGTCGGGGATAGGCGGAATAGCAATAAGAGCGTACGGTTAGCGTGCCGATACGGCCCATACGGAATTGTTTGGCTCTCACTCGGCATCTGGGTGACTTGTTTGATAACTCGGTGTGATTTTTCCAGATGCGGACTGGCTAGATGCCCACCGAAGAGCGGCAGAGGAGGAGAGCAGAGCGCTGTAAGAAGGTAGGTCCAGACAAGTTTGGGAGTTGCAGGGGATGGCTTTTAAAGTTAGCATACGGGAGAGGGCTGTCCGGGAGCGGTCGCCTTCGGATAGGCAAAGGGAGTGGGTTACTCGTCGGCACCGTGCTAGACTGCGCCGGGCAGGGCGCTTTCAGCCCGCGTGCGGTTGTGTCGTGTAGGTTGCGTTGTCTGTCTTATGCTCTACGCCGCACCTCCCTCGGGTCTCGATGCCTCCGCTGCTTTTTGTGATCACCAGGTACCTTATTAGCTCTCATGAGTCTTGAATATCTGTACTCATTGGTATTGAGCTCATCAAGCCAGTTTCTCTCCTGTAGTTGTAGCTTAAAGCATAGCTCTGTTTGGCGTGCATTGTGTCATAGATGTTTCTGAGCGGACGTCTATTGCGGCGCCAAGCCGGGCACTGCCAGCAGCTCCTCCGAGCGTTACGTTTGCCCCGAGTTCTTTTCTCAGGTTTCATTCCCCACGTTTTTAAAGGCCTTAGATCTTAAAACCCGGCCTCTGATGCATCTGTCATGTCAGTTTTGACAGCCTCTTTCTTTCGCCGGCCACAGCCGTCGCCTCTTTCCCGGGGCCGCTATAAAGCATCCGCAACGTCACGGTGCCGTAGGGCTTCCTCGCCAGTCTTACATTTGCCACAGTAGCCGTTCTTGCTCGTGGCCTTCTCATGTCTCACGGTTGCGTTTGCGGAGTCTGTGCACCGTGTCGGGGTTGGAGCCGCTCCCCCCAGGGGTGTAGCAATGTTAAAGACAGGGGTAGCGTAGCTTTGTGGCGTGGCGGTAAAACATTGGCGTGACCGGATTCTTTTGGTGAAGACACTACAGTCCATCTCTGGGCAAGTATCTGTAGACAGCTGTCACAGTTAGTTTCATTGCATTGGCGGGGGTCAGAAGCTGTACTCTGGCCTTCTGGGAGCAGCAGTTTGTGCGGTAGTTGAGCGAGTTCAATCTCGAATGTGCCTTAGTTGGTATATTTGGGGTTTGGTGTATCTCTTTTCTGTTTGTTTTAGCTCTAGTTAGAAGGCTTATGCAGAAAAGATGACAGACCTTTCGGTCTCGTCAAGCTACTGGTCAGCGGCCACCGCCTTACTTTGCACAGTTTGTTTGGGTTTGTCAGAGGCTGAGCGACAAGCCGTGCGTCACAGGCCCCCGGAAGAGGCGAGAGGAGCGCCGGACAAAGGCGGGCCGGCGTCCGACCTCAGCGGATCGGCGTGTCGGCGACTCCGCCTAGTTCACGCTTTTCCGGTTGTATTTTGTAGGCGCGAATCGATGCGCGAACGGGATATCCGCACCGGAGCGAACTTAAGCGAGGCGAGCGATGACAGGTGCGCTGACGTAGCAGTTTTCTGAGGTGTCGTATTGTAGACATAGCTAAAATCACATCCTGTCCTTTGAGTTTTACAGGTGGCGGTCAGGCCTCGGCACGGCAGGCCGAAGAATCCGACTCCGAGCGGCCGAGGAAAAGGGACGGGCGAGAGGAAGGCGTTTCCAAGGAGGGCTTCGTCGCAGCGGAGGTCGACGCCGGGCGGCACGTCGGTGACCGGCGACGCTCTGTCTGGTGAGGGATGAAGCGGAACCCGGCGGATGGGGGAGCGTCCCGGTTAGATGACCTTTTCCCCATGAGAAGGGAATCTGGATTCTGCCCTCTGAAAGGTAATTTAAGGGGCAAACCCGGTGGTTGGGGGCAGGGCCAGCAGGTGGTTTAACGTCAGGGTAGCAGAGGGCTATTTAGTCTGCCTCGAGTCTAGGGACAGATAGGGGTCCCGGGTCCATCGTGCTGGACGTAAACATTCTGGCCTCTCTCAGCGTTGCAGCGTCATTTGCGTGATCTGTGCTTCTCATGCGTACGGCGCCCTATGGCAGGTCTCTAGGTTCCGCCGCAGGCGCTCGGCGAGCATCTGCGGGGTCCGTGACACCTCGTCGCTTCGGAATATGGCCCATCGAGCGTTTCTCGTCTCGCGATCGGAGCTTAAAGCGCGCCTCGCATCGCAGATGTTTCTGCGAGGTGGCCTTTGTGGAGGTGGTCTGTGCCGGACTCACAGTCGTGCTCTAGAAACTTCCGCCTCAATTGAAGTTTGATACCATCTTTCATCTCTATATGCTGTGGGATGCTGGACTAGTCCAGGCTTGTTGGTGCCGAAAACAGGGCCATTTTGACCCAGCAGAAGGGGCCCCGGGGGAATCCAGCTTGGGCGAGAGCAGGGATTGAGCAAATTGCTTATCTTGCACTGATAAGCACCGGACCCGAACAGGGGCATGAGATGAGCAATTTGTTCATCTTAACAAGATGTGGTGTCTGGGTCTACTCCTTAATCAACTAAGTGACGCCTGGGGTGAGGGGGAGCCTCCTTCGCAGCTCGACCTTACTTTGGTAAAACTAAACAGACCACCGCTCCTCTGTACCGGTAACGTTTGTTCTCCGCCACTTCCCCCCCCCAGCCCCGACCAACTGCACAACAAGCCTTGTTAAGGGCCAATCGGCACACAATACCTGACTTAGTCCCACCTCGCCAAAAGTATAAATCTGGCATTTAGAATCCTCTTTTTTGAGGACGAGAACTCCAACTATCCGGACGGCTCGACGGGCCTGGACCTCTCTCTCCTCCCCAAGCAGGGACGCCTCTTTGGTAAGACTTGCACCTCCGATTATGTCGGATGTTACCCCGGGAAAACTATCATTAACAAAAGCGATGAACTATTAACTTGAGCTCAAAATTGTTGCAGTAAGTGCATTTATAAACGGCAGTTCCAAACTTTTTATATCTGTTGCCTCAATAAACTACCTATTTTTCTTTTCAACTTTTGCGAAACTGTTTCAGTGAAAGTCCTTAGTGGGGCTTTGACAGGCAAACGTTGACTCTGATATGTGGCTACACACATAATCCTTTAGATGTAAACCGTTGACCAAGTCTGGGACTAAGACTGGACCTAGCCGCACCTAGGCTCCTCTCTGCGAAGGAGTTTAGAAAGCAAGGGGGTCCTTTCTGAACCCCGTGACTCAACGGGAGGGCCTCCCTCAGCCACCCATCAGACTCGTACCCTTTCACGCGACATATGCTTAGAGGCTTGTGTCTTACAGCCTAGCTTCTCACACACACCCGTTGTTCTGGTGTTGTGTTGCCTTGCCGCAATTTGTGTTGGTTTTGACCACCATCTGAGACATCTTGTTTTGTAGCGCTTTGTGTTGTATTGCCTTGCGCAGCCCTGTCTTTGGCTGGATATCACATTGTGCTATTCTGTATTCGTATTGCCTGCCAACGGGGACTGCCTCGCGTTACGTGGGCCCGCGCCCTGCCTCGCCTTGCGCCGCTCTGCCTCGCATTACGTGGGCCTGCGCCCTGCCTCGCCTTGCGCTGCTCTGCCTCGCGTTACGTGGGCGTGCGCCCTGCCTTGCCTTGCGCCGCTCTGCCTTGCTGCTGCCTGCCAATGGAGACTCTCTTGTGTTCTGTGACCCGGTCCTCTGTGTTGCGTTGCGCGGCTCTGCCTTTGTACTGCCTGCCAATAGAGACTGTCTTGTGTTCTGTGACCCGGTCCTCTGTGTTGCGTTGCGCGGCTCTGCCTTTGTACTGCCTGGCCCTGTATTTGTATTGCCTGCCATTTGAGACTGTCCAGTGTTACATAGCATTGTGTTAATGCATGCTTTATATTTGGTTGTATATTGCATTGCAGTGCTTGGCGTTGCCTGGTGTTCAGTATGGCTCTTGTTGCATTTGGGTGGTTGGGCATTGCAGAGCTGGCATAGAGAGCGGCCCCAGCCCAGGATGGTAATCTGTCAGTACAGTCGGTTGGGGCGGAGGTCGTACGGGCCGTTTTGCGAGGCAGAGGGTAGTTGTCGGCCAGCCGGCCCTAGAGCTCTTCCGTTGTGGTTTTCAGGTGCCACGGCACGATTTGGATTCCCGTACGACACCCTCGAGTGAGGTTTTTGTGGAGTATCCAAGTAACAGCGAAGGAGCGGTGCAGTTAGCAAGGCATCTTCCCTGGTCCCTGCCTATGAGCGCTAACTCTACAGAGTCAGGCGGAGCGGCGATGCTGTCTTAAGGGACAGGGTGAGGCCGTTCCACAGATGGGCCAAGAATCGGGGCCGTGGCTTGTTGTGGCGGGCAGGTGGCAGAACGGCTGTGCGTTTGGGTGAGGGGTGGAGCGTGAGGTTGTGGCGCTGCCTATTTTTGTGTGTGTTGGGCTGTGTGTGTGTGTTGTGTAACTTTTTTTTCCAGGTAGAGGAAGCTAGTTTGCTTTTTGAAATTAGAATAAAAAAAACCCCAGCTGGGGGATTTTTTTTTTCCTCCCCCGGCTGGGTTTTTTTTTCCCCTGGTCTCGGCCGCTCTGCAAGGCGACGTTCGTCGCCAAAGTTTGGACGGCGGTGCGGTTCGGGGCGGGGTTTTTGCCAGGCAGGGTGAGAGATGAAATTTTGATGGTGTCTCCCGGGAACGGCGTTCCCGAGGAGTGCTGGAAGGAGCAGGTGATGTCTGGTTGTGGTGGAATGGACATGTGTTTGGGTGAGGGGTGGGGTGTGAGGTGGTGGTGGTGGTGGTGCCTAATTTTGGGGGGTGGGGGGTGTATTTCTTTCCAGGTAGAGGAAGCTAGTTTGCTTTTTGAAATTAGAATAAAAAAAACCCCAGCTGGGGGATTTTTTTTTTCCTCCCCCAGCTGGGTTTTTTTTTTGCCCCG
>NW_026561826.1:0-40817 GCF_028858705.1 Grus americana | reverse complement strand
AAAAAGGGGAAAATGTAATGGTGGCATAGAGGCCGTGAGACAGAAACTACAGAATGATTAGCTTGGAAATAATTAGTTTTGTAATCAAGGTAACAGGTAATGAAAGCTAACTGACCATGGCAATGTACAATGCTCCTACGTTCCACAGTACAGTCCCTACCCCAACGGACACTAGGCCCGGGAATATTAATCTTATGAAGTAAGCTGTTACGGACAGGTGAAATCCATGGCGAGGATACTGCGCGTGCCTGCAAGAAGAGGGTCATCCAGCAAACACGGCTGCGCGACCACTGACGACCACCAGAGACCCCTTGAGGGCCACCGACTCAAATCACTGAGGCATGCGTGACGGGAGGAGACTACGTAAATGAATTCCAAGAAATGATTCTCATAGGGCTGCCTTTTTTTGAGAAAAATGGTGAATATGTATGTTTTGAGTCTATATAAGCTGTGCGTTGGTAATCACCTGCGTGCACGTTGGGCGGAGCTGATTCTCCCCGTGCATCCAGCGCTGCAAGAAAGCAAACACCAGGGCAACTCACGTCTGGTCATTTCTCATACCCTCTAACAGATGGCGACCCAGATGGACCCTAGGACGCAAGAGGAAGGAGCACCAGCTAATTCTCTGTACAAACCCGTGACCAATGCTCATTGCGGGCATAACAAAAATAGGTGCGTTCACCTAAGAGACTTGGACACGGGTGATTCCAGACAATACTGGGAGTACTCTGTGTGTTTAAACTTGCTAAAGATTTGGTAAGAGGAAAAGAAATTTAAGAAACGGGAACTACACCCAGCATGAAAGGGGAAGCCCCTTGCTGAGGTTTTAGAAAATTGGAGTAAGATTATGTGGGCACAGACTTTACACAAAAGACAAGACTGATTGGGTTGTGTCAGGAGGAATGGCCATTCCCTAACTCGAACTCGAGAGGGAGGACCTATGGAATTTGTGCCCCCCCCCGCAAAGGAACTTTTAAGCCCCATAAGTTAACATTTCGAAGGATCATTTTAGAAGATACTGCAAGTCCAAGTATTGATTATTGGTATATTTGGTAGGATTGGTCTTATCAAAGACGTAAGCCATCTAAACTACGGTAAGCTCGCTTCCCTCTGCCCCTGAGGCCGAGGAAACTGACCTTCCCCAAGCAGGTCAGGATGTTTGCCACGAAAATGCATTACATCCCAAATCCAGAGCACGACCAGGAGCTCCTCCTGATGGCCCTGCAGTGACTGCTGTGATGCGCCACAAACCTTGGAAACAAGGTGACTTGATCACGTGGCAAAGTAAAATGCCAAGATTAAGAGACGATGCAGATGGATGTGCACAAATGCTAGCTGGAATAGTCACTGATTACACACCTAACTGGAGTGACATGAAAACTTTGCTGAGAGAACTATTCCAGATGGATGAGGGAGAGAAAATTCTTCTAAGGACTGAGAAATTGCTCAGAGAGGTCAAGGATTAAATCCCTGGCCCACTGAGGACCCCAACTGGAATTTAGCCACAACTGACGGGAAAAAGACTGATGGAAAGGGCTCCCTTTCCTCCTTTCCCTAACCAATCTAATCCCAACCTTTTAGAGTGTTTTTCTTGTGGGAAGATAGGACATGCCCAGCGGGAGTGCCCACTCCGCCCAGGAAGTGCTGGACGAGGATCAAATCCACCGTATCCACCGTGCCCTCACTCACAACAGAAAAATAATAAGCTGAACTCCACGCTTGCCGAAGGACTGCGAAGATGTCCAATGCAGGAGTGAAGGTAAACGAGTACGGACAGATCACTGCAAAGCTAAACGGACTTTTTGTTGAATTTTTAGTAGACACAGGAGCAACCTTGTCCCTTTTGAATGATGCACTCCCACAAACATGGATTTCTAAAGAAAAGGTACTTATAAGAGGGGTTGTTGGACAAGAAATAAAATCTATTTCGACACCACTTCCAATGATCATTGCAGAAAAAATGGTATGGGGAATATATTTGTGGTACCTCCAGATTCACCTGTGTCTTTGCTAGGACGTGATCTTTTGCAGGAATTTGGTCGGCTTTTAAAATCCCAAAAGGACTTGAAGCACTTCCCCGGGAACTGTGGAGCAGCTCTGGTGATGAGATAGGATTATCGTTAGCCGCAGAACCGGTAATAATGAACACAAAAGGAGGGTCACCTCCATCAATGAAACAGTACCCGATTGCAGATGAGGCTATTCCGAGTACTCAAAAACGGATTGCAGTTTTCTTAGAAAAAGGAATACTCAAGAACGCCAAAGTCCATCTAAGACTCCAATCTTGCCAGTAAGTAAACTTCGATTAGATAAGGATGGGGATCCGCAAGACAGATTTGTTCGAGATCTCCGCGCAGTAAATGAGCATGTAATTTCCCCACACCCTCTTGTCCCTGACCCAGTTTCATTCTTACCCAAACACCTGTATTGTATGGGCACAATATGTTACTGGTTTGGATTTAACAGGAGCAGGTTTTAGCATAGCCATTGCTGAAGAAAGTCAATCCATTTTTGCTTTTACTTGGCAAGGAAACAGTTGACTTGGACACACTTGCCACAAGGGTTCACTAGTTCACCAACTATTTTTTTCTCAAGTTCTCAGAAACCATCGAAGAGATTTAAATTTTCCTGGCGGTTCTGTCTTGATTCAGGATGTCGATGATCTGTTACTAGCAAGCCATAGGGCTGAAGCTTGTACGCGGGATATTGAATATCTGCGCAGCCAACTTGCAAACAAGGGTCACCGTGCATCTCTATCCAAACTGCAACTCTGTCAACAACAGGTAAAGAAGGATCTGGGGTTTATTCTTAAACCAGGGAGGGAGAGAAGTAGATCCAGAACGGGTAAGAGCTAGACAAGAAATTCCCAGACCAGTAACAAAGAAACAATTAAGGGGATTTTTAGGACAAGTGGGATTTTGTAGGCCGTGGATTCCTGGATTTAGTGAAATAGCGAAACCTCTTAATGAGGCAATGAAAAATGAGGAGGGGGAACCCATAGCTTGGGGTCCTGAACGAGAGAAAAAGCCTTTTGTGCATTAAAGGGAGCATTAACGCGAGCTCCAGCTTTGGGGCTTCCAGACTATTCTAAGCCCTTTAAACTTTATTGCACAGTGTGTTGGATTTGCGTGGCAAGGTTTTGGGAGCGGGGGGGCTACAGGGGTGGCTTCTGTGAGAAGCTGCCAGAAGCTTCCCCTGTGTCTGATAGAGCCAATGCCAGCCAGCTCCAAGACGGACCCGCCGCTGGCCAAGGCCAAGCCAATCAGCGCCTCTGTGATACCATAGTTAAGAAGGAAAAAAACCAGTTAGAAAGGGAGCTTTTGCAGCCGGAGAGAGGAGGGAGAAGACTTAAGAAACTCCCTGTCCTTATCTCGACCCAGAAGCTTTTTGTTATACTTTTTTTCCCCTGTCTGGTGAACGGGGAGTAATAAAGCGGCTCTGGTGGGCACCTGGCCCCCAGCCAGGGTCAACCCACCGCACCTGGCAACTCCATGTGGGACACGAAAGCTATTTGCACTACAGCGCAGTCTGCAGTAAAGAAAACTGGCCTTGCGCTTTGATTCCAACACCGCACCCTCAAACAAAACGAGGCTGTTCCCTTTGAGGAACAGGGATGGAAATCTCACCTGCCATCCCAAAGTTATGCTGTGCCATTGCTTCACTTTTGGCCCCTTTCCTCAGGCTTGGTAACTCTTTTGCAGAGCCTGCTTTTTCCTCTTTGTAACAGGCGATGTCTGGGGTTCCACAGGTTGCTTCGTTGTGGGGCACCACCTGCACCCCTGGATTTGCCTCCATCAATGCATCCTTGTACTAGGAAAGAAACGGAAAATTTACCAGTCGTGGCGGTGATGACATGTTACTATCCACAGGGCAACAGAGCGCGCTGCCTATAAGACGATTTTATACAGTGAATAATCCTTCCACACCTTGATTTTTTCACAGTTTCATCACGTGCTTTGAGTCGGACCAGGATATCCTTCATCGAGGTTAAAAGTTAATCCTGAATCTGCAGCTAAAATGTTACCAATAGTTTTGCATAGTTCCATAGTTTAGAATGCTACAGATGATAGTTCTTCACAGTTCAGGATGTCACAGAGAGTTTTGTAAATAGCGGCTAGGGACTCCTGAGGATGGCCATTGTCCAGTGCTACCATTATGTCAGTTCCTATTTACCCAGACAAGGTGTCAAGGAAGACGTGCTTGTCAAGAGGTAGAAGCATAACCCATACATCGTTAGTCTGATCAACAGACCCTGAAGAACCATTGGGGAGTGCCAGAAGTATTGAGAGACTAGGGGAAAGGTAATTTGGGCCAGGGTCTCCGCAACCACTGACCCATGAGCCCCCTACCCAAATTATGCCACCTACCCAAAGATAAAGGCCGAGAAAAGAACCGAGCATGCCTTCTAGTTTGCATACTACCAAAAGAAATATGAACCAATCGTTGTAACTGGGAGTCTCCTAATTTGGAAGGTTTGTGTATAAATATGACAGGGAACGGGCATTAGGTGTGCTTGATTTGTGGAAATCCACCGAGCACCCAGGCCTGAATAAAAAGCAATATATCTCCTACGTGTGTGAGAATTGGCTTAGTGTACACTGCGTAACGAATCCGCTGTTTGGACAACAAGCGGATGTCTGGGAAGTCGAAATCTGCCATCAGGACAAGGGCTGCTCGTCCAGAGATTTCTCCTCAGGGCCTATCAAATAACTCCGCAGTGCGGGCATCCCGGCTGGGCCATCGGTAGCAGACACCCGCTGCAACAGCTGCTTTGTTTTCCATGCCCCTCAGCCTCACCCAGAGGCTCTCCACCACATCCTTGCTGACTGGAAGGGCTCTACCATCCAACCTCTCCCTTCCACAGAGTGCGACCCCTCCACCTCGCCTGCCCTGCCTACCCCTCCTGAACAGCCTGCAGCCTCCATGACAGCACTCCGGCGTGGCACTCGTCCCACCAAGTCCCACCAATCCCAAGGACATGCCAGCTCTGGGAACGCAGCAAGGCCCCCCTGAACCCTTTCCCTCCCCAGGCAGGAGGGGCTGGGAGGCTGTTGGGGCGGGGCGGAACACGCGGACACCCCACATTCCCTCCTGGGAGACGCCAGAGAGTCCTTAGCAGCCAACAGCCAGAACGCAACATGGCGCCGCCACCACTGCGGCTCCCACCACGCGGCCCCCGGGACCCCCCGGCACCCCGACTCCTGCAGACTTTTGTCCTTCCCCAAACCTTCTACCTCCAAGGTACAGACCCACCCTGACCCCTGCACCCCAGGGACGCTCTTGGGGCAAGAGCGGAGGTGACCATCGGCCATCGCTCCTGTCTCTCTTCCAGGCGCAGCCAACCTGTGCCCACTGCCCCGCCAGCAGCAGCCCTTCCCCGCAGCCTGGCCACCCTCACTGCACGTGGCACCCCAGGGCCCCCAGGCCACTACCACCACCAGGTACGGCACCCCTGGCTGCTCTGCCACCCCGCCGCCTTCGCCATCCCCGGCCCCCGCGCACGCCCAGCATCCCCATCAGCCCTGTCCCCAGGGCACTTTTGGCACAGGGCTTCAGCAAGCCCAGGCAAGCGTCCCTGCTCTCGCCTGGCTGATGCGTGCCCAGGAAATCCAAGTCCCAGAGAATTTCCCCAATGCTTGGGGCCATCTCTCCTGCTTCACCTCCTAGAAGCCAGGTGAACCAACATCCCCCCTGGGCCGTGACACCCCCCCCAGCCCCTCTGCTGGCCCCCACAACCAAGCCCCTGGGGACCCGGATGGAGACTTTGCAGTCTCTGAGGAGGAGCTTCTCAAAGAGGCCCGAAGGCTCTTTGGTGTCTCCCTGGATGCAGCGGGGGGTCAGTCAGGATGGTTTGGGCAGCAGCCCTGTGCCTGGGGAGCTTGGTGGCACCGGCACAGCCACCCCCCACTGTGACTTTGCCTCGCTCTCCCTGCCCAAGGAGCTGCTCACCCCGCCCAAGGAGCTGCTCACCCCCGACTACAGCGTCCCTGAGACCACCGACGCCATGCTCATCCTTGGAGAGTTCTACACCATCGGGATGCAGCCCCAGGAGCCATGGGGGGCTGCGGGGATGGCCCTGCCACCGTCCCAGGCTGCCGTCTGCGAGAAGCGGGGCAAGAAGCGGGGCAGAGCGCCTTGCCAAAGCCGGCCAGCAAGCGCAGGGCTCTGGCAGGCAGCACGGGGTGGCAGGGGGGGAAGTAGAGCCCGAGCAGGGATGAGGAGGAGGTGGGGGGAGTGGGGGATGGAGGAGGAGGGGTGGTGTATTTGGGGGGGGGGGGGGGGTTTAGAGTAGCTTTGATGGGACCTTTCCTTTTGTGTTTTGTCAATTAAAAGCTGTTTCTCCAGAACCGCTCTGTGCCTTTCTCCTTGGCTCTTTGAAGACTCCGGTCACTTTTCTGCTAGGCACAGGGGCCCAAATCTCTGCTTTAAATGCCGATACCGCAGGCCGGAGTGGGATCGTCCCTGATTCATAACAGATATGGGTTACCGATGTATTTGGATATGGCAAACCCCAACCTACAGCCCGAGTAAAGTGCTGGTTGCTGGCAGACACCACCCCCACCGAGACCACTATGGTGTTGGCAGTGCTCCCCACCAATAGTCTGGGATCGGATTCAGTGAAGGGGAAGTCCTGGACGGACTCGGCAGGGAGGCAGTGGAAGTTTGGGGTTCCGTCAACCCTGATAAGGCTTTTTACAGACTGCCCTTACGCTTCCCCCGATTAAACTTGTGAGTGTGAAAGGCTGTCCCTTACCGCGGGGAGAGAGAGGGAGGGAGGGAATCGCTCCGGTGATAAAAGAGCTGCAGGAACAGGGGGGAAGTATTCAAACTCAGTCCCCTCATAACTCCCCAGTGTGGCCAGTTTGCAAACCAAACGGGAAGTGGCGGCTAACCATCGATTAGTGGCGCTTCAAGGCAGGCACTAGTCCCCTGACAGCGGCCCTGCCTAATACAGCCCAACTGATTGTCACCGTCCTGTTACCGGAAAGCGGCAAGAGAATTCACTCTCTAAGACTTATTCTGAAGGTTTGGAAAGCAGGCATTCTTTATTGCAGCGCTGGGTGCACGGCTTGAGAGCTTGCACAACTCGACCTCCCCATCCTCCCCTCGTTCTCCCTGCAATAGCACTGAATTTCTCATTTCCAGCAAAAGAGTCCCCTTCATCAGAAACATCCTCCTCGTCCGCTCCTCCGTATTGGACGCACCATTGACTCATACTACACGCCGAACAACAACGCTTACAGAGTTTCTGATTATCTTTTGCCCAGGTCAGAACCAAAGGATCTCTCCCTATTCATTTACATTCCCTGCTCCATTCAGGATGATCTCGTAAAGCAGAGAATAAATCAACATGGGGAACTTCATCCCATTTTCCTTCCCCTCTTAAGAATAACAACAACTCGAACAGAGTATCCTAAAAGTCCCATTAACCAGCCACTTTTCTCCCTCATTCAGTCCATACAATGGCCACCACTGATTACAATAGTTGATTAGATCCTCTCTCTTTGCCACTCCTCCTGGGGGTCCTGCTATTTGCTTCCAATTTAATAAAATGCACCCAAGAGGAGAATTCTTTCAGATCAATTCCCTTTTAGAAGTTCCAGTTCCCATTTTAAAAACAGGGCACTAAAACAATTTCACCCAGCTTTTTACAACAATACTACACACTTACAAACACTACAGCAACAAACACAAAACCACACCATTACGATCACGGCCGTATTCAAGGTTCAACAGACAAACGTCTGAGCTTCCCTTTCGGGAAGGAGACTCACCCTTCAGTTTCAATCAAAGGGTACTTTCCCTTTGCCCCAGGGATACGGCCCAACCCTGCGCAGCTTTCGCTACGACCCGCGGACAGGCAACAGAAAATAATACTGAAAGAATGCCTTTGCCTTGTTGATGGTCCTTGCTCAGAATTCTTTGGTCCGGGGATCGCAGGTTTTCCCCGAGAATCCCTCGGTGCCGGCTGGAGGTCCTGCGATCCCTCGGATCCGCCCATGTTCCAGAGCAGTGTCCCATCTGCGGTGCCAAAATCTGTCACCAGAAAGCGGCAAAATAGTTCACTCTCTAAGGCTTATTTGGAAGTTTTAGAAAGCAGGCATTCTTTATTGCAGCGCTGGGTGCACGGGGGATAACTCCACCTAAGGTGCACACCCAAAAGACAAAACTAGCAAGTATTTCTACTATGTTCATAGACATATTCAGTATCTTTCCCAGTAGTGCTTATCACAGGCAGGGATCTTCCTTGGGAACTCGTTAGCATATGCTAAGGTCTTTCCCCCATGTTTGTTGACACCTCCTCGGGGGTCTTCAGACTCACTCCTGGTATCACATATACCTTATCCCTCAAGGCCGGTTTTGGGATCACCTTGTAACTCTCTTATCTTTTTTTGCACATCTGTTCTTCCAAGGCCCAGCTCTTTACAATGAGATTGTTCCAGAGCTCCTTAGCTTACAACTAATTGTTTCCTAAGTGACAATGGTTTCCCTTTTGTTTGGTTACATGGATTGAGCAATGGCTCTAATTGCTTGAATTGATCTTAAGATTTCCATAGTCACAGGTATCAACATCCTCATTGACAGGGAGGGGCTCACGGGAGAAGCACCCCAGCCCTGCCACCTTTGTGTTTGGCCAGTCCCCAGCTCCAGCCCCTGCTCTGGGCGCTTCCCCCGGCTGCCACCAGCCCCTCGTTTATCAGGCCGGGGTGGTGGGAGATAGGGAGGGAGGCCGATAAGCCCTCCAGTGGCAGCGTGCTGGAAACAGTCCCACTGGTGCTGTTAGATCAGAGCGCTGGGAAAATGCCTCCAGCTCCCCAGCCCACCAGCGCAGCGGGCTGGGGCTGGGGGGCTGCAGGGCTGTTGAAAAGCACAGAAGGAGGAGCCGTGTTGGAGCTGAAGTGTTTCGCTAGCAGGCTGCAGGGCTGGCTGCTGCCTCCCAGGGTACCGGGGCTTGTCAGGGGTCTGACCAGCAGCCCTAGGAAGGCTGCTTTGGCATCTGACCCTGCAGTCCGTCTCCATCCATAGGCTTCACTGCCTTTTTTCCCCAGCTGGTAAGAAAACTCACTTCTCCCTCCCTCCCTCCTCCCTCCCGCGCTCCCCCAGGCCACCGGTGGCCAGAGGTCTCAGCTGGCTGGAAACATGCTGGTTGGGTGTTTGAGCTCCTTCGCAGGAGCTCTGGTATCCACACAGACCTCTCTTTGCATGTACCTGGAGGACCAGCACGTGTGAAAGGCTGTGGTCCTCCTTTCATAATGATCTCTACCCATTGTAAACCCTTTTTCCACCAGGAAAAACAACCAATCGCAATAAGGTTTAGCAGATTGCACCCTGCTTACTACAAGTTATTGTGGAGCGGAGAACGCAAACCCTTCAAGCCACTTGTCATTGAGGAAAAGGGACTCTTGCCTTGCAGCAGCTCCTCTGCATGGGCTCAGCCCAAGCTGAGACCCTGTCACCCACCTCTCACCTGGCACTAACTTTATCTAGATTCAGGTTTGGAAATGCTGATGCTTGTCAGGGTTCCTATTCTTGGCTCTGCAAAATGAGGCGTATCTGCAGAGGCATCCTCAGCTGGGGCACACCATCAGCCGTGCCACTGCTGGAGTGGGCACGGGAGCGCGCAAACCGAAAAACCCCTCCGACTTGCACCCCAAGACCATGCAACTGGCAGGTTTCAAAGCCTGCAGGTGGTTGCAGGGTTCACAGAAATGTGATCCAGTTCCTAAATATCTTAAAACAAAGCCTTGGTGGGTGTCAGGACAGAAGAACATAATCTGACACCAGAACAGTGCTATCCTCTCCAAAACACCTGGTGCATCGAGACTGGCCCACGGATTGGAGGGAACCTGCCTTGGGAGTCTTTTCCCATTGAAACTGAAAAATCTGGAATGCCACCTCTGATTTTTCTTCTTCCTTGTCAGGGCTTGAATGCAGCTCCCCCAAAGCACAGCACTGGCATGGACGGTCTTACTCCGAAGCGATACTGCTGTAAACGGGAGCAGACCAGAGGCAGTCCTGGCTACAGCACAAACAGGGTGGCATGTGTCACCGGAGATGACCGGTCCTGGCAGAGCGGTGGCACCTGGAGGAAGAGTGCCAGCAGTGGGAAAGGGGGCACAGCCTCACGTCGCCCTTCCCAAGCAGACAGAGCTGGGGCTGAGAAACAGATGGAGCCGGCAGGACAAAAAGCCCAGTGAAAATCTATCCGTGGGGTGGGTACCACAAAAGTCAGGAGAAACGGGTGCTGGCAAAGCAGCACCGGAGGGAGAGGGGGCTGTAGCCCTGCAGAGCCCCACGCTGCAGTCTGAGTCACCGCTTGTAAATCCTCACGCACTGGGGCTGATGCATCTCTCTGCTGGGTAAGAGAAGTGGGAAACAAGCTACTGTTCTGGGACACTCGGATTCCTCTGCTTTGAATTGTTATTGTTTCCATTCCAATGTTAGGACTTTCACGTGAGGTTTTACAAACCATGTTATTGGTTGGTTTCTTTATGGTCTTGTTTTCCTTCCCCTCACAGAGGAGACACAGCTCCTGTACCAATCTGTGCAGCAAACAGAGCTAAATGTCCCCAGCGTGAAACCCATGTCTGTATTTTTTCTAATTTTCATATACGCAACTAATCAATTTGTACTGAGTTACAAATGCAGAAGCTGGAGTGTACATTCTCCTCCCAAACTTGGGTTAACAGTATGACGTTTACCGTGTGTGCGCGCTTATCTCTTTCCCTCTCTCTCTACATTAGGGAGACAGGAATGTATATAGGCACACACTCTCCTAAACAAGGTATTTTTTTCTACAGAAATGGAGTTACATTTAATTGGATTGGTTTTGCCTGCCCTTTAGCTTAGCACAGTTGGAAGAATTTGAGAAGAAATTCAACCTCCTCCCTCAATACAGCCCTGTTCCTTTTGACAGGAGAAATTCAGCTGTGCCAAGGAGAAAGAGAAAGACTGGAGGCGCCTCATCTGAACAACCAAAATCCAAGAAAGGTGCATTACCATGTGCAGTACATGCTTGAGCAACAACAATGCTACGGCCACCTCAGGAATTTCTACTTTCTTCCTTTACTGCTGCATATGAAAAGCATGAAGTCCAAGAAAATAGTTTTCTAGCACTGAAGTCAGTGGGTTGTCACCAGTTTCCAGGCTGCACTCTTGACTCCTGAGTTACATGCTGAGCAGAACTGGTTAGAGTTTGTCCATGAAATAGATTCCTCAGAGCAAGCAGATTGACCAAAACCATGAACAGGTTAGAGGAAAGTGAATTTGACAAGTTTTGCCAGGAGAAAAGGGGGAAAAAATGGCAGCAGATGATCAGAAGGTGACAAGGCTTTCTTATTAGCCAGAGGTGAAAGGATGATCTTCTGTTCTGTGGATTACTTGTAGGTTATATTGGAAATCAGAGGAAATCTCTGTTTGTATCTTTAGCTCTGCTCTCCCATCCCCATGAAACCCTCGGACGGTCACTTTCTCTCCTTACCTCTGGAATGGTAAA
This sequence comes from Grus americana, assembly GCF_028858705.1. Taxonomy (NCBI): domain Eukaryota; kingdom Metazoa; phylum Chordata; class Aves; order Gruiformes; family Gruidae; genus Grus; species Grus americana. Next base: position 29,320 of record NW_026561826.1, on the reverse strand, counting down.
TCAGGGCTGTAGACCCCCCAGCTCCAGTGGCCCTTCAGTTCGTGGTGGCAGATCCAGAGCAGAGAAAGAAGAGGGCGAGCAGCTCACTCGCAGGAAGGGACTCCAGTGGCGGCAGGAAGACAGCCAGGCTTTGTGCGTCGGGCGTTGTGCTTCAGGCTGCTTGCCCATGTGCTGTAGATTGCAAAGGACCTGCGAGAGACAGGGAATAGCCATGAGGCTGAATTTGGGGCAGGACTAGGGGCAGGAGTTACTGCCACTTCCCAGCCTTGCAGCGGTACCCGGCACAAGGCTGCCTGTCCATTCAGTGACACTTGGGGCCAAGGTGGCCCTGGATGCTCAGGCAGGGGTGAGACAAGTGTCATGAGATGCTCCTGGTGGCAAAACCTGACGCAGAACTCAGAGCAGTCGTTCCCAAGCTGTCATGCCTTACAGCTTGCTGCTGCTGCTGCTGCTGCTGCTCTAGACCTGGGAAAGTCCAAATATGCATCCAACAGCTGGTCTGTCTCACCCCTATCATCAGCCTACCAAAAGTTACCACGTCACCTTCTGCCATGCAAAGTGGTGCTGTGGCCGCATAGCACCTTTGAAACACCTGACACCAGCCAGCCCACCATTCCTGCAGACACCTCCCAACCAAAACCGGGCAGGGGCAGCAGTCTTCCCCCCGAGTGAGTTCCTTTGGTGTGAGTCACTAGCAAGGTCTTTTGGTGCTCCTTCACAACATACCTTTCTGCAAAGGTTTTTGACGACCAGACTCCAGGCAGGCACTGCTCTCTAGAAGCACCAAATCTCTCACGGTAATTGTTTCTTCTCCAGGAGGCCACCAGACTTGAGGTCCCCCAAGATTTAGGCCTTCTTTCCCAGCCAGTGACTGGTTTGAATTAACTTCCTCTATTGTTTTCGTCGGTTTGTTTGGGTTTCTTTAAGGTCCAAGTCTCCCTGCAGTGCTTCTCCCACACTGCCTCCTGCTCTCACTCATTTAGTCGTTCCCACTCGCGATCGCCACCGTATCCAAGAGTCGTAACAATCGTTGCAGGTGAAGGTCAGATGGTTATCACCGTTCAAGGGCAAGGGCAGCCCCATCCAGAAGATACCGTTCACGCTCAAGGTCTCCAGTACTTAGAGAACAGTCTTCCACTAAATGGACTCTACCTCAAGGGGAAGAAGAAAGGCAGCATTTTAGCAGATACAGAGAAATTCCACCTGAATTCATTTATGTTCTTAATTCATCTTCATATCACCTCTATCAAAATTTCTGAACTTGTCCATGCTCTTTAAGTTGGAAAAAAGCACACAGCATCCATTAGCTTCTCTCAGTCTTTAGCTATAGTCTCTAACATTTTCAGAGCAGAGCTATGCTGTAAAACAGTAAAACAGTCCAATGAAATGGAAGCACCGACTGCAAATGTGACATTCATGTAGCTCAGTTGGGCTAATAGTGGGATGTTCAGATAAGCTTACTGTGCTGACTGGCAGAGCAGATGAGAAACTGCCTTACTGTAACTCAAGTCTTAAAGCGATTAAAGAAAAAACCCCACAACAATTTAAAAGATTTAAAAGACCTTATTTGCTGCCCTGATATTGCTCATTTATATCACTTATCAGTATTTGCTTAAAGCTTGCAGCTGGAGAAAAACGTTCTCGCTAACCCTGATTTTAAGGCTGCAGTGTAATATGATACAATGAAGGTGTTAAAAAAAGCTCATTCTGCTAATTTTCTGCACCCTCTGTTCTTTCTCCAACATATGTGCTAAGGCTGTACAGACTGATGTGCGTCTGGGAGAGCTGAGGGAGGATCAGCAGCAGGCAGTTAGCCCTAAATGCAATGGAACAATACAGGCTCTCTCACTATTGCCACGCACAAACTACTTGAAATCTCACACCTACACCCCCTCAACTCCCAAATGTCCCCCATACAATTTGTTCCTCCATTTTCCTCGGATGGGCCTGAAGGAGAGGGAAAATAAAAAGTTAATTCAATCTCAGTAACTGAGAGGATTTTCTTTTACTTGAGTGTGCAAAATCATTTGGAAGGCAGTAAAAAAGTCTTCCAAATCTTTCTTCTCATGTCACAGACTTGTTTTGCACAGAACTGCATAAGCAGCGGTGGTTCCCATGGCCATCTCCTCCTGGAGATAACAGGAATGGAAACCAAAGCTCTCACCCTGCCTGAGCAACAGTGATATGCAAAAGAAGAGCTGTAACGGTCGGTCCTCAAACTGCCACGTTCCTGCAGCACTGACTTGGGAGATCCTCTCAGCTTTGCATCACCCGGAAGCTACGCTGACGCTGCTACAGAGGGGCGTCCTTCCCTTCCACCAAGCAGTTGCCCTTGGGAAAGACATGCTTGCTTCTTCTCTCCCTCTCCAAGCCCCCAAGCTGAATTCCCAGTGCTAGTGTCTTTTGAAAACAAATGGCAACCAAGCAGCCACCTGGAGCAAAACCAGATGGAGGAGGCTTGCTTTGAAGCCGACATCAGGAGCTTCCCTATCTCGCAGCTCAGTCCACGGGCCACGTGCTCAGTAGGGACGTACCCTCCAGATGACTGGGTTCTCTGTGGGTCACTTGGAGATTTCTCAAATCAACAAGGAATTCTTTCCTTGCCAATTACCAATCTCTCTTACACCAAGGTATGTGTGAGCAGAACAGCAGGGACGGAACGCTTTGTCCTAAGTTTCTGAAATTCTTGCTGCACAGGGTAGAAACTCCTGATGTGGCTCAGGCCAAGCTGGGTTGAGCACTGGAAACCCCCGAGCTTGGGCAGCACCGTGTCTACTAGGAAGCAGGTGAAGTTATGCAGAGGAGAACCCCACAACTATGCTGAGGTGGGTGTCTTGATACCAAGGCACTCGTGTGACTTTTTCACTCCACGGCAATGGAAACACAGCCTCTGATTTTCAAAAAGGAATGAATTAGGGAAACTAATTAGCCTAGACCAATTTTAAAACACAACATATAACTTGGCAACACTTGAGTCAGGCCCCACAAACTCAGGCTTCGCCTCTCTCATGCTCCAGTACGAAAGAAAACAATTAGTAAAAGAGTTGGAATGTAGAAATGGGATAAGAGAAGCCGTAAATTAGGGAACAGTCCTTGGGTATGAACTAGAAAAAAGACACAAAGTTTGAGGCAACCTGATAAAGGGGGCCCAATATGCCAAGAAGCCTGGGACCATCCAGGCAGGACAGATAACGAGGTTGCTGAGCTTGCAAAACGGAGATCATGAAGAAGAGGTCACCCAACTGTGTACGCTGAAGAAGAGGAGAAAGAGGAAGATTTGAGGAGGACGACCCCTGACGACCACCTGAGAAAGAAACTGCGCAGGCGTATCAGGACATTAGCATATATTCAGGAGTTCCCGGAATAATAATGAATATGTACTAAATTTATCGGAAACCTGATGAATATGTAACTCTTTGTAATATAAATCACGTACAATTTGTGCCTCGTCGAGACGCACACTCGTGGAAATATCCCCGTGCGACTCCCAGCGCTGCAATAAAGGATACCTGCTTAATAGTCACATTGGCTATTGAGTGAAATTTTTTGGATTCAGGAGTTAAAACGTACCAAGACATTGATGATATATCGGGGGGGGGTCCCATGCCACTGCAGTGGGACAAACCCAAAAGGAAAAGAATTACTCACCTGGAAAGTTGAGAACTTCAGGTTCCGGCAGAAAAGGTACAACTCCCCTCCGCTGAGGTGAAGTTCTTAGGCAGCTGGTGGAAAGGAGGAGCCGTGTGTATACCAACAAAACCTTGGCCACCTTACAACAGAGAGAAAGCCCAGAAAACAAAAAGGAGCTGCAACATACCCTAGGCTTGCTGGTATGCTGGAGGAAGCACAGTCCGGATTTCTCTGCCACAGCTCGTCCCCTGCACGATCTAACGTGCAAAAGAGCTTCCTGGGATTGGACCCCTCTTCATGAGGAAGCCCCAAAATTACTGGGTTTTGAAGCAGGGGCATAGCAAGCTTTGGGCCCAGCACACCCCACAGATCCGCTCCTGGTGGAACGGGGTTTTGCCCTTCCTGGGGCATCTCTACACGTGTGGCAGCGTGCAACGGAGGGTTTCACTCAGGCAGCTTCAAAGCTGCAGAAAAGCGATACTGGGTCTGGGAGAAAGGCCTCTTTGTGGTCAGTCTAGCCTTGCAGGAGGCTGAAAGAATGCTCCGGCAACAATCCCTCACCCTAGGAGGGCCCTTTAATGCCCTGAGGCCTGTACTGGCAGCACCCCACCCCTGGGGGAGTCCCACCAGGAACCGGTTACAAGTGCTATGCCCAGCTGGAGCCTTCCAGTCACACAGAGCAAGGGGGGAGGGAGCGCCCAAGCTGCTCCAAACCCAGGCAAAATCACCCACTCCCTCAGGTGAGGAAACCCCTCCTTCCTGCAGAAAGTGGACTCACCCGCCTCCCAACTGAAAACCTAGTTCCACAAGTTGCAGAAAGAGGATCTCTTCCATTAATAGGTATCTGCACGTTTTAGTTTTAAGATTTAGTTTTAACTCCCACCATATACTTTTCTTCAAAATGCTGTGTTTCCACAGACTGTTGCTTTTCTCAGTGTTTGCCCTCAAAAAGGGAAAAAAAAAAGAGAGACAAACTGCCAAGAACCATGAAAGGAAGCTTAGGAGCCCTGCTTATTTCTCCACTCCCAGAACCTCTCACCTCACTCATGCCGGTCCCCCTTGTTACCGCTCAAAGGGCAATAACAACTTTCCAAACAGAAATGCAGTTTAGAAAGCCAACATTGGTTTATTCATCGCTGGGTGCATGGGGGATCTCTCCTCCTAACATGCACACCTAGCCTTTAATCCCTTATACGTTTATACACTTAGGTTACAAAACCATTACAAAATTACATTTGCATCACATGGTTACCTTATTGTGATGGGTAGAAAGTTTTCTCGCTTCGATTTAAACCTATATGCTTAGAGAAATTCAAGGAGCATGCCCAGTGAGGGGTGCTCATACCTCAAAGGTGGGTAGCTTTTAGAATGGAGGTGTGTTTTGCTATTAGAATTAGATTATAATGAACAAAGTTCAATCAAAGGACATGATTTTGACAGAAAATAAAATATTACTTGCACCCACTGCCAACTACAAGCTTTACTCCATCGTTCACTTCAGGTTGGGGCTATACAATGGACATAATCAGCAGCCACAAATTGGTTAGCAACCTGTGTTGGGTTTGCATGGCAAGGTTTTGGTAGCCTGGGGGGCGTGGGGGGCTACAGGGGTGGCTTCTGTGAGAAGGATGAGGGGGTGTAGAGATTCCACCTGCAGCCCATGGAGGACCCCACACCAGAGCAGGGGGAGGCACCTGAAGGAGGCTGTGGCCCCGTGGGAAGCCCACACTGGAGCAAGCTCCTGGCAGGAGCTGTGGACCCGTGGAGAGAGGAGCCCACGCCAGAGCAGGTTTGCTGGCAGGACTTGTGACCCCGTGGGGGACCCACGCTGGAGCAGTCTGCTCCTGAAGGTCTGCACCCCGTGGGAGAGACTCACGTTGGAGAAGTTGGTGAAGGACTGTCTCCCATGAGAGGGACTCCTCCATGCTGGAGCAGGGGCAACGACGAGAGGAGTCCTCCCCCTGAGGAGGAAGAAGCGGCAGAAACAACGTGTGATGAACTGACCCTAACCCCCATTCCCCGTCCCCCTGTGCTGCTGAGGGGGGGCAGAGGTTGAAGCCAGGAGTGAAGTTGAGCCTGGGAAGATGGGAGGGGTGGGGGCAGGTGTTTTCAGATTTGATTTTATTTCTCATTCCTCTACTCTGTTTCGCTTAGTAACAAATGAGGTGAATTTCCTCTCTAAGTTCAGTCTGTTTTGCTCGTGACGATAACTAGGAGTGATCTCTCCCTGTCCTTATCTCGACCCAGAAGCTTTTTGTTAGACTTTTTCTCTCTCCCCTGTCTGGTGAACAAGGGACATGATAGAGCAGCTCTGGTGGGCACCTGGCCCCCAGCCAGGGTCAACCCACCACAACCCTCCAAAACAGATGGGGATTCCCCAGCATTTCACAAGGCCCTGCACACAGGGAGGACCCTCCCTCAATCCCAGGAGTTATGCAAAGTCCATTCCCCTATAAATGTCCTTCCATTCCCTCAGCTTGCCTCTTAGTTGCCTCAATTTCTTGCCTCACATGCTGCAGAGCTGGGCCCTGGCTCCCACACAGTCTCACTACCTCCCTCTTGGGTTTCCTGTACGTGCATTTTACCAAAGCCTCGCGCTTCCCAGCTTGAATGGTTTAAAATGCATTACAAGAAAGCTATGGAGTATTTGGAGACAAACTCCCTATTTCATTTATTCTCCAAAATCTCCAACATGAGGTTCCTTGCTCGGGGAAAACCTTCTCCCAGGCTGGGAAACAACCCAGTGTGAGGTGTAAGTGCCCATCAGCCGTGCCCGGGGCTGCAAGCCAGGTCTGTCACACCAAACCCTGGCAAAAAAACCCCCAAAACACCACCGCCAGCTGTTCCTGGTACGGTCCAGCCCCCATGAGATGAAGGGACAAGGTGCCACCGAGTGGGTGAGCCACCTCCGGCGTGGGCAAGCTGCTGCCGGGTGCGATCACACCCACGATGCCGGGCCCGGGTGTCCCGGAGTGGGGGAGACCGGAAGCAGGACCCGAGCATCCCCGGTGCCAGGGGTGGGGGGAGCCAGCCTTCCCCAGGCCAGGAGCCACTAGAGAGCAATAGCTGTATGTCCCACACCCACAGCAGCTGAAGGCCAGCCAGGGAGCAGCTGAGGGACCCCCAGGGATGCACAGGGACTGCTCAGGTGTCCATAGGGACACACCAGGGCATCTTTCCTGAAGATTAAAAAAAAAAAAACCAAGTCTTTTTGAACTTTTCTGCTCAGTGGGTAAGGGAGACACACCTTCAGCATCCAGGACATCCCAGATGCTCCCAGGCTATTGCAGCTCAGAGCCACCCCTCCAACACAAAGCAGAGAGGGACACAGCCCCAGGTGAGCTGCTTTTTATGCCCTGCTAATTAGGCTAATTTAGGGAAAACCTGTTCCTGCCCAAGATAGGCAGGTGTCAGCAGTTACTTTCCACCTGGCAAGAAATATTAGAGCCACTCTGGTGTGCCTCTGAGTTTTGTGGGGATGTGTTTCCTTGCTCCCACAATGCTCCCATCACCTCTCCATTGGGCATTCCCTTTGCCCCGGGCCTGGAAGCTGGTTGCTCCCCAGTATGACCCTTTGCTCTCTGTTACCCTGTGGGGAAGGGCCTGCTCTGCTGCTTCCCCTCCACCACACACCGGAAAGCGGCAAAATAGTTCACTCTCTAAGGCTTATTTGGAAGTTTTAGAAAGCAGGCATTCTTTATTGCAGCGCTGGGTGCACGGGGGATAACTCCACCTAAGGTGCACACCCAAAAGACAAAACTAGCAAGTATTTCTACTATGTTCATAGACATATTCAGTATCTTTCCCAGTAGTGCTTATCACAGGCAGGGATCTTCCTTGGGAACTCGTTAGCATATGCTAAGGTCTTTCCCCCATGTTTGTTGACACTCGGGGTGGCTGTCCTCAGGGGTCTTCAGACTCACTCCTGGTATCACATATACCTTATCCCTCAAGGCCGGTTTTGGGATCACCTTGTAACTCTCTTATCTTTTTTTGCACATCTGTTCTTCCAAGGCCCAGCTCTTTACAATGAGATTGTTCCAGAGCTCCTTAGCTTACAACTAATTGTTTCCTAAGTGACAATGGTTTCCCTTTTGTTTGGTTACATGGATTGAGCAATGGCTCTAATTGCTTGAATTGATCTTAAGATTTCCATAGTCACAGGTATCAACATCCTCATTGACAGGGAGGGGCTCACGGGAGAAGCACCCCAGCCCTGCCACCTTTGTGTTTGGCCAGTCCCCAGCTCCAGCCCCTGCTCTGGGCGCTTCCCCTGGCTGCCACCAGCCCCTCCTTTATCAGGCCGGGGTGGTGGGAGATAGGGAGGGAGGCCGATAAGCCCTCCAGTGGCAGCGTGCTGGAAACAGTCCCACTGGTGCTGTTAGATCAGAGCGCTGGGAAAATGCCTCCAGCTCCCCGGCCCACCAGCGCAGCGGGCTGGGGCTGGGGGGCTGCAGGGCTGTTGAAAAGCACAGAAGGAGGAGCCGTGTTGGAGCTGAAGTGTTTCGCTAGCAGGCTGCAGGGCTGGCTGCTGCCTCCCAGGGTACCGGGGCTTGTCAGGGGTCTGACCAGCAGCCCTAGGAAGGCTGCTTTGGCATCTGACCCTGCAGTCCGTCTCCATCCATAGGCTTCACTGCCTTTTTTCCCCAGCTGGTAAGAAAACTCACTTCTCCCTCCCTCCCTCCCTCCCTCCCCGCGCTCCCCCAGGCCACCGGTGGCCAGAGGTCTCAGCTGGCTGGAAACATGCTGGTTGGGTGTTTGAGCTCCTTCGCAGGAGCTCTGGTATCCACACAGACCTCTCTTTGCATGTACCTGGAGGACCAGCACGTGTGAAAGGCTGTGGTCCTCCTTTCATAATGATCTCTACCCATTGTAAAGCCTTTTTCCACCAGGAAAAAACAACCAATCGCAATAAGGTTTAGCAGATTGCACCCTGCTTACTACAAGTTATTGTGGAGCGGAGAACGCAAACCCTTCAAGCCACTTGTCATCGAGGAAAAGGGACTCTTGCCTTGCAGCAGCTCCTCTGCATGGGCTCAGCCCAAGCTGAGACCCTGTCACCCACCTCTCACCTGGCACTAACTTTATCTAGATTCAGGTTTGGAAATGCTGATGCTTGTCAGGGTTCCTATTCTTGGCTCTGCAAAATGAGGCGTATCTGCAGAGGCATCCTCAGCTGGGGCACACCATCAGCCGTGCCACTGCTGGAGCGGGCACGGGAGCGCGCAAACCGAAAAACCCCTCCGACTTGCACCCCAAGACCATGCAACTGGCAGGTTTCAAAGCCTGCAGGTGGTTGCAGGGTTCACAGAAATGTGATCCAGTTCCTAAATATCTTAAAACAAAGCCTTGGTGGGTGTCAGGACAGAAGAACATAATCTGACACCAGAACAGTGCTATCCTCTCCAAAACACCTGGTGCATCGAGACTGGCCCACGGATTGGAGGGAACCTGCCTTGGGAGTCTTTTCCCATTGAAACTGAAAAATCTGGAATGCCACCTCTGATTTTTCTTCTTCCTTGTCAGGGCTTGAATGCAGCTCCCCCAAAGCACAGCACTGGCATGGACGGTCTTACTCCGAAGCGATACTGCTGTAAACGGGAGCAGACCAGAGGCAGTCCTGGCTACAGCACAAACAGGGTGGCATGTGTCACCGGAGATGACCGGTCCTGGCAGAGCGGTGGCACCTGGAGGAAGAGTGCCAGCAGTGGGAAAGGGGGCACAGCCTCACGTCGCCCTTCCCAAGCAGACAGAGCTGGGGCTGAGAAACAGATGGAGCCGGCAGGACAAAAAGCCCAGTGAAAATCTATCCGTGGGGTGGGTACCACAAAAGTCAGGAGAAACGGGTGCTGGCAAAGCAGCACGGAGGGAGAGGGGGCTGTAGCCCTGCAGAGCCCCACGCTGCAGCCTGAGTCACCGCTTGTAAATCCTCACGCACTGGGGCTGATGCATCTCTCTGCTGGGTAAGAGAAGTGGGAAACAAGCTACTGTTCTGGGACACTCGGATTCCTCTGCTTTGAATTGTTATTGTTTCCATTCCAATGTTAGGACTTTCATGTGAGGTTTTACAAACCATGTTATTGGTTGGTTTCTTTACGGTCTTGTTTTCCTTCCCCTCACAGAGCAGACACAGCTCCTGTACCAATCTGTGCAGCAAACAGAGCTAAATGTCCCCAGCGTGAAACCCATGCCTGTATTTTTTCTAATTTTCATATACGCAACTAATCAATTTGTACTGAGTTACAAATGCAGAAGCTGGAGTGTACATTCTCCTCCCAAACTTGGGTTCACAGTATGACGTTTACCGTGTGTGCGCGCTTATCTCTTTCCCTCTCTCTCTACATTAAGGAGATAGGAATGTATATAGGCACACACTCTCCTAAACAAGATATTATTTTTTTTTCTACAGAAATGGAGTTACATTTAATTGGATTGGCTTTGCCTGCCCTTTAGCTTAGCACAGTTGGAAGAAGCATTTGAGAAGAAATTCAACCTCCTCCCTCAATACAGTCCTGTTCTTTTGACAGGAGAAATTCAGCTGTGCCAAGGAGAAAGAGAAAGGCTGGAGGCGCCTCATCTGAACAACCAAAATCCAAGAAAGGTGCATTACCATGTGCAGTACATGCTTGAGCAACAACAATGCTACGGCCACCTCAGGAATTTCTACTTTCTTCCTTTACTGCTGCATATGAAAAGCGTGAAGTCCAAGAAAATAGTTTTCTAGCACTGAAGTCAGTGGGTTGTCACCAGTTTCCAGGCTGCACTCTTGACTCCCGAGTTTCATGCTGAGCAGAACTGGTTAGAGTTTGTCCATGAAATAGATTCCTCAGAGCAAGCAGATTGACCAAAACCATGAACAGTTTAGAGGAAAGTGAAAAATGGCAGCAGATTTGCATAGCCATCACAGTGGCCTCCTGATGTCACAAGCTACCTCACCACATTCTGTTCCGGACCCTAAATAATACTGGCCCCCCAGCACTTGTCCCACATTCGCTGAGCTTTCGAGTCCTCAGATTCCACGCTGGTTGGAAGAATGAAGGCTCAACGATGCGAAGCGAGCGGGCGCTCACCTCTGTGTGGGCGCCCACAGGAGGAGCTGCAGGAGGCGCGGAGGAAGAGGCTGCGTCAGAGGGGAGGCACCATCAGCTACGCGGTCCTCTTCCACGTAGCTGATGGTGCAGAGGCAATGGAGGTGGATCCACCTGAAGACGAGGAGGAGCCGATGGAGGTGGATCCACCTCCAGGATGGCTCCCCTGGCACCACAACATCGTGCCAGGGCTCCCCTCCACACCACCATCGACGCGGTGCCGTAGGGTCATCCGGCCAGTGCCCTACCGCCGGCCCTGCCTCCGCGCTCGGCGCTAGCCGGGAGGCTGACCCTCCGCGCCTGGCCGGCCTGCAGGCTTCCTTCCCGTCCCCCGTCCTCTGCCTACCCCTCACCCCTTCTGAAGGGGTGTCATCTCTTCTGCACTGAGCCCCGAGAAAAGGGGACAAGACAACATGGCGTCACAGCTTCAGCCGCTGCGCCAGGAGAAGTCCCTCAGCGGGCCACCGAGGTCCCTGGGGCCTGGAGACGGGGTCTCTTCGGCCTGGAGACGAGAAGGCTGCCCGACGGGAGGCTGCAGAGGAAGCCAGACGCTCCACGGCGGCACACGAAGAACAGCAGTGTGTCAAGCAAAGACGTAAGAGACAGCCGCTCCTCTGGAGAGGCAGACCACCACAGGCCTGCCAGGAAGGAGTGCTGGCCTTCAGCATTAAGGCCCCTTCTAGCTGTCTCGTTCGTTCTTTTCAAGGTTGGACAAGTAAAAAATAAATAACTAAATAAGTAACAGTGAAAATGCTTTCCCTCTCTCTTCTTTGGTACTTTGGTAACTGCGTCCGGGCTCCACTCGGCCCATGGAAGGGGACGCGCGAGTGCCCCCTGCATTGCAAAATCAGCCAGGGGCTCCTGACAGCCGTTTAACTCGGCTTTAAGGGATGCTCCTGTACCCTGTTCTGCTCTGAAGGGGCAGCACCTTCCAGGGGAGGAATGGAAACCCCATCCAGGACCCTGCAACATCTGAAGCTCTGATGGCTCTTGCTCTGCAGCCTGGAGGGCTCAGCGCAGTGGACACAGGGTCCCCTGTGCTGGCAGGGCTTCAGCAGATCTGTTGGCTAGTGGGCCAGTGACTTTGGGTCATCATGGCCACTGGGGTCTGTCCTGGGCCATAAAACTCTTCTAGGGGTCACACAGTGACTTAACTGAAATCCTGTAGTCACCTGGGGACAGGTTCAGGTAATGGAGAAAGAAAAAAACAGGCGAGAACAATAATCCTTTGCAATGGCTTCTCTTCCTCTTGCTTTCTCTTAGTCTGTTGGGTTTTTTGTTGCTTTGGGGTTTTTTTCCTGTTATTGTACTGGTTCCTGGTTTTTTCCTTCTGGTCTCCTGACTTTTCTGTAGCACTTTCTTTTCCCAGTATCTCATTTTCTCTCCCCCTCCCCTTTTCTGCACTTGTGGTTTTTTCTGTGGGAAGAGCAGGATAATTTTGGTTTCCAAAAGCTCCTTCTGCATTAAGATCCAGGGGGAGAGTGAAGAGGAAGGTGGGCAAAGTGTGCCGGGCACAGTTCTTCCAGCACCCTTGTGTTGGGTTTGCATGGGAAGGTTTTGGTAGCTGGGGGGGGGGGCGGGGGGGGCGGTCTACATGGGTGGCTTCTGTGAGAAGCTGCTAGAAGCTTCCCCTGTGTCTGACAGAGCCAATGCCAACCGGCGCCAAGATGGACCCACCACTGGCCAAGGCCAAGCCCATCAGCACCTCCGTGATAACATATTTAAAAAGGAAAAAAACAGTTAGAGAGGGAGCTTTTGCAGCCGGAAAGAGGAGTGAGAAGATGTAGAAACTCTGCAGACACCATGGTGAAGCAGGCTGTCCCCCTGCAGCCCATGGAGGAAGGATGAGGGGATGTAGAGAGTCCACCTGCAGCCCATGGAGGACCCCACACCAGAGCAGGTGGAGGCACCTGAAGGAGGCTGTGGCCCCGTGGGAAGCCCACACTGGAGCAAGCTCCTGGCAGGAGCTGTGGACCCGTGGAGAGAGGAGCCCACGCCAGAGCAGGTTTGCTGGCAGGACTTGTGACCCCGTGGGGGACCCACGCTGGAGCAGTCTGCTCCTGAAGGTCTGCACCCCGTGGGAGAGACTCACGTTGGAGAAGTTGGTGAAGGACTGTCTCCCGTGAGAGGGACTCCTCCATGCTGGAGCAGGCAACGATGAGAGGAGTCCTCCCCCTGAGGAGGAAGAAGCGGCAGAAACAACGTGTGATCAACTGACCCTAACCCCCATTCCCCGTCCCCCTGTGCCGCTGAGGGGGGGCAGAGGTTGAAGCTGGGAGTGAAGTTGAGCCTGGGAAGATGGGAGGGCTGGGGGCAGGTGTTTTAAGGTTTGATTTTATTTCTCATTCCTCTACTCTCTTTTGCTTAGTAATAAGTTAGATGAATTTCCTCTCTAAGTTCAGTCTGTTTTGCTCGTGACGAAAACTAGCGAGTGATCTCTCCCTGTCGTTATCTCGACCCAGAAGCTTTTTGTTATACTTTTTCTCTCTCCCCTGTTTGGTAAACCAGGGGAGTGATAGAGCGGCTCTGGTGGGCGCCTGGCCCCCAGCCGGGGTCCACCACCACACTGTTGCATAGGAAAAGCATGAAGTCCAAGAAAATAGTTTTCTAGCACTGAAGTCAGTGGGTTGTCACCAGTTTCCAGGCTGCACTCTGGAAGTTCATGCTGAGCAGAACTGGTTAGAGTTTGTCCATGAAATAGATTCCTCAGAGCAAGCAGATTGACCAAAACCACGAACAGTTTAGAGGAAAGTGAATTTGACAAGTTTTGCCAGGAGAAAAGGGGGAAAAAATGGCAGCAGATGATCAGAAGGTGACAAGGCTTTCTTATTAGCCAGAGGTGAAAGGATGATCTGATGTTCTGTGGATTACTTGTAGGTTATATTGGAAATCAGAGGAAATCTATTTTTACCTTTAGCTCTGCTCTCCCATCCCCATGAAACCCTCGGACGGTCACTTTCTCTCCTTACCTCTGGAATGGTAAATCAGGGCTGTAGACCCCCCAGCTCCAGTGGCCCTTCAGTTCGTGGTGGCAGATCCAGAGCAGAGAAAGAAGAGGGCGAGCAGCTCACTCGCAGGAAGGGACTCCAGTGGCGGCAGGAAGACAGCCAGGCTTTGTGCGTCGGGCGTTGTGCTTCAGGCTGCTTGCCCATGTGCTGTAGATTGCAAAGGACCTGCGAGAGACAGGGAATAGCCATGAGGCTGAATTTGGGGCAGGACTAGGGGCAGGAGTTACTGCCACTTCCCAGCCTTGCAGCGGTAACCCGGCACAAGGCTGCCTGTCCATTCAGTGACACTTGGGGCCAAGGTGGCCCTGGATGCTGAGGCAGGGGTGAGACAAGTGTCATGAGATGCTCCTGGTGGCAAAACCTGACGCAGAACTCAGAGCAGTCGTTCCCAAGCTGTAAGGCATGACAGCTTGGTGCTGCTGCTGCTGCTCTAGACCTGGGAAAGGCCAAATATGCATCCAACAGCTGGTCTGTCTCACCCCTGTCATCAGTCTACCAAAAGTTACCACGTCACCTTCTGCCATGCAAAGTGGTGCTGTGGCCGCATAGCACCTTTGAAACACCTGACACCAGCCAGCCCACCATTCCTGCAGACACCTCCCAACCAAAACCGGGCAGGGGCAGCAGTCTTCCCCCCGAGTGAGTTCCTTTAGTGTGAGTCACTAGCAAGCTATTTTGCTGCTCCTTCACAACATACCTTTCTGCAAAGGTTTTTGACGACCAAACTCCAGGCAGGCGCTGTTGTCTAGAAGCACCAAATCTCTCACGGTAATTGTTTCTTCTCCAGGAGGCCACCAGACTTGAGGTCCCCCAAGATTTAGGCCTTCTTTCCCAGCCCAGTGACTGGTTTGAATTAACTTCCTCTATTGTTTTCGTCGGTTTGTTTGGGTTTCTTTAAGGTCCAAGTCTCCCTGCAGTGCTTCTCCCGCACTGCCTCCTGCTCTCACTCATTTAGTCGTTCCCACTCTCGTTCCCACTCGTGATCGCCACCGTATCCAAGAAGAGACGAAGGGAAGAGTCGTAACAATCGTTGCAGGTGAAGGTCAGATGGTTATCACCGTTCAAGGGCAAGGGCACCCCCATCCAGAAGATACCGTTCACGCTCAAGGTCTCCAGTACTTAGAGAACAGTCTTCCACTAAAGGGACTCTACCTCAAGGAGAAGAAGAAAGGCAGCATTTTAGCAGATACAGAGAAATTCCACCTGAATTCATTTATGTTCTTAATTCATCTTCATATCATCTCTATCAAAAATTTCTGAACTTGTCCATGCTCTTTAAGTTGGAAAAAAGCACACAGCATCCATTAGCTTCTCTCAGTCTTTAGCTATAGTCTCTAACATTTTCAGAGCAGAGCTATGCTGTAAAACAGTAAAACAGTCCAATGAAATGGAAGCACCAACTGCAAATGTGACATTCATGTAGCTCAGTTGGGCTAATAGTGAGTGTGGATTCAGATAAGCTTACTGTGCTGACTGGCAGAGCAGATGAGAAACTGCCTTACTGTAACTCAAGTCTTAAAGCGATTAAAAGAAAAAAAAACCCATCTCACATCTACACCCCCTCAACTCCCAAATGTCCCCCATACAATTTGTTCTTCCATTTTCCTCGGATGGGCCTGAAGGAGAGGGAAAATAAAAAGTTAATTCAGTCTCAGTAACTGAGATGATTTTCTTTTACTTGAGTGTGCAAAATCATTTGGAAGGCAGTAAAAAAGTCTTCCAAATCTTTCTTCTCATGCCACAGACTTGTTTTGCACAGAACTGCATAAGCAGCGGTGGTTCCCATGGCCATCTCCTCCTGGAGATAACAGGAATGGAAACCAAAGCTCTCACCCTGCCTGAGCAACAGTGATATGCAAAAGAAGAGCTGTAACACGGTCGGTCCTCAAACTGCCACGTTCCTGCAGCACTGACTTGGGAGATCCTCTCAGCTTTGCATCACCCGGAAGCTACGCTGACGCTGCTACAGAGGGGCGTCCTTCCCAGCACCAAGCAGTTGCCCTTGGGAAAGACATGCTTGCTTCTTCTCTCCCTCTCCAAGCCCCCAAGCTGAATTCCCAGTGCCTTTTGTCTTTTGAAAACAAATGGCAACCATGCAGCCACCTGGAGCAAAACCAGATGGAGGAGGCTTGCTTTGAAGCCGACATCAGGAGCTTCCCTATCTCGCAGCTCAGTCCACGGGCCACGCGGTCAGTAGGGACGTACCCTCCAGATGACTGGGTTCTCTGTGGGTCACTTGGAGATTTCTCAAATCAACAAGGAATTCTTTCCTTGCCAATTACCAATCTCTCTTACACCAAGGTATGTGTGTGTGAGAGAACAGCAGGGACGGAACGCTTTGTCCTAAGTTTCTGAAATTCTTGCTGCACAGGGTAGAAACTCCTGATGTGGCTCAGGCCAAGCTGGGTTGAGCACTGGAAACCCCCGAGCTTGGGCAGCACCGTGTCTACTAGGAAGCAGGTGAAGTTATGCAGAGGAGAACCCCACAACTATGCTGAGGTGGCTTCTTGGTACCAAGGCACTTGTGTGACTTTTTTACTCCACGGCAATGGAAACACAGCCTCTGATTTTCAAAAAGGAATGAATAAGGGAAACTAATTAGCCTAGACCAATTTTAAAACACAACGTATAACTTGGCAACACTTGAGTCAGGCCCCACAAACTCAGGCTTCGCCTCTCTCATGCTCCAGTACGAAAGAAAACAATTAGTAAAAGAGTTGGAATGTAGAAACGGGATAAGAGAAGCCATAAATAGGGGAACAGTCCTTGGGTGTGAACTAGAAAAAAGACACAAAGTTTGAGGCAACCTGATAAAGGGGCCCAATATTGTGGGTAATTAGCTTAGATTAATAGTAGCATTGCCGTGTAAGTTTGGATGTCCTTTATTGCCGTGTTAAAAGACTAACTGAAAATCTGAATGGTGCAGCCCCTGAAGTAGAATTGTTGGTAAATGTGGGAACCAGAATATTGCCTTTTACAACCTGAAAAATAGTGTAAACCAATAATTCTTTTTGAATGTTTATGGTTTAAACAGAGATTGTGAATGCAATCTGGGACAGCCGTAGAGTGTGCTAAGTAAGTGTAAAGTGTGGACCCCTTGGGAAAAGAAGGAGCGTGCTACCGAAATAGTAAAGATTGTTTGTGGTTGGCAAGATAGACATTTAAACGAGTAAAATGAGAAGCGATCAGAGCGGATGAATCTTGAAGAAGAGTCCATTAGGATGCATACTGAGACACTGGCAAGAAACAGAAGGTTCACCGGGAGGTGTAACAGATAAGAGAACTCTGATAAAATATTATAATCACTGGCGACCGATGGATAATTTGGATGATCAGAAAAAATGGCCCAAGAATAAAAATTTGGAATAAAAGGACAATGTTACAATTGATGTTGTTTTGTAGAAGGGAGAAGAAATGGCATGAGGTACCTTATGTTGATGTGTATTTCACCCTGTGAAATCATCCTGAGTGGCTGAAGGACTGTGGGTTTACCCTGCAAGACCCCCTGGCATCAGCATTAGAAAAGCAGGAAAAGGCAGCGGGAGGCTGTGAAGGTGTTGCTCTGCTTGTAGTACGGGGCAACGGGGTTTGAAGTGCGGGCGTGATGAGGAGGAGGATTTGGAATTACTGAGAGATGTCGGAGGTTGCATGGCTGGGCTTTGATAACAGGGAGCAAGAGCAGAAAGTTAGAGAAGAGCAAGGAGAAAACGAAGGAGAGCGGAGACAGGCACGGAGAGACAGGGAAAGAGAGGGTAACCTGAGAGCTGCACTGCAGGGAGCGTCAGCAAACAGCAACTTCAGGGGAGGACGGCAATACTATGGGGGGAGAGGCGAGGCCCTCCAGCACAAAAAACCAGGGATACCTTAGGAGATCATCAGTGTGCCTATTGGAAAGAACTGGGACATTGGAAAGAGTAAGGACCGTTTTAGGGGTCCTATTCCTGTCAGTGCAGAGGTTCTGGAGGAGGCACCATACGATCAAGAAGCAGCTCCCTTTCCACGTCAGTTCCCCTGAACTAAGTCCTGAAGGGGACCGGGGGAAACCTCCCCAGCAGAACCCCTGGCTACAGTAGAGCTGGGGAAATGGAAAATAGATTTTCTTGTAGATACTGGGGTGACTTATTCTGTTAAATACTTATCAAAGACAATTGAGCGATGATACAGTAAACGTTGTGAGTGTCACAGGGAAAGCGGAACAGCGTGCCTTTTCCCATCCTTTAAATGTTAAGCTCGGAAAACAATGGGTAACTCCCCAATTTTATATATGCCTGAATGTCCTATACCACTCTTGGGATGGCACCTATGGAGTAAATTCGAAATGCAGATCACCTTTAAAGATGGGGAAGTTCAATTATTAATCCCTGAATCTCAAGCCATCGAGGCAAGAGTTTTGATGTGGCAGGAACAACCGAAGACTAACAAAGGAATTCCCGAGGAGGTGAAGAATGCAGCGACACCTTTGGTATGGGCTAATGAGGTCCCGGGTAGATCCAGAAGAGCGGAACCCGTAAGAATTATCCTTAGACCTGGAACAAATCCGGTAAGACAAACACAATACCCATTGAAAACAGAGGCCAAAAAGGATTAAAAAGGTTAATACTCAACTTTAGAGAATATGGGTTGCTCGTATAATGCGAATCAGAATTTAACACCCCAATCTTACTCGTTAAAAAGCCAGGGGGTGAGGAATATAGTGGTGTTGGTTACAGAGCTCGTTGATTTGCCTATTTTGTGACTCAGTGCACATCTCCATAATGTTAGCTCACCCACTTCCTTCCCCAGCCTCCAAGGAATTGCTTGTTATTTGTATTTGCGGCTAATTAAAACCTCTTCAAGCTCAACCCCCTGATTACGGGAGTGAGGGCGGAGACCACAAGCAGAGCACAGTGGAGAATGCCACAGCCCATAGGCTGACCCCACACCACCCTGCAGACCCCACGTTTGCAGTTAGGGCATTATTTACTCTGCTACTAGCAATGTTCTCTTAAAATATATTGAAGGAGAGATTGGGAAAATGAAGTGTATGAGATTTAGCTCGCACTAGAGGATTTCAGCATCCAAGAAAGCCAGAGCGTCCAGTCCCTCAGACTTAATAGAAACCTCCTGCTTTATTAATGTTGCCTTATTATTTTTTTTTTTTTTTCCCCTTGTCCACAGCTCCTGGGCAGAAAGTCAAAGCTGTATTTGAGGAGCTTTCCTGGAGGTTTTCATTAATAACAGGGCCAGGGAATCCACTGCAAATGTAAAAATAATAGATTTGAGAGCCCTAAAAGGATGGAGATTTACTCACTGTGGAAATATTAGGGAGAAAGTAGGAGCGGGGCGTTCCCATGGCTCGGCGTTGCCTGCCTGTGAGCTTTGAAAGCTGCCCGAAGGCCAAGGAGATGCTGGGGAATGGGAGCAGGAAGGAAGGTTGCCTCTGAGCGGCACGGCAAGGCAGCTGCGGCGGCTCTGCTCAGCACTGATCTTCCACTGCTGGTGGACATGCCTAAACATAGGATCGTTTCAGGTCCTTCCCAGGCTAAAGAGAAAAAGGTTAGGTGGACAGAGAAGATCTGCTCCTTGTTCCCACCTTGGAGATGAAGGTGCAGGGTGGTGCTGATCCTCAGCAGGTCAGGAGGGACACGCAGAGATGTGGGCAGGAGAGAGGGATGCTGCTTGGTGCGAGAGAAGGACAACAGCATCCAGTTCTTGTGGGGCTGCTGAGACCATGTCCCTTGCTTCCAGCTGACTCTTGCCAACAGGACTGTAACCGTGGGATAGGGGCCGTGAAATAGAAACTATAGGATCAGGTTGAGATAATTAGTTTGTAACCAAGGTAATAAGTAATGAAGCTAACTGACCATGGCAAGGTACAATGCTCCTACGTTCCACATACAGTCCCTACCAAACTGAACAATAGGTTCAGAGATATTAATCTTATGAAGTAAGTCGTTATGGACAGGTGCACCCACAACAAGGACACTGCGCATGCCTGCAAGAAGAGGGTCATCCAGCGGACACAGGTGCAAGACCACTGACGACCACAGAGACCCTTGAGGACCACCGACTCAAATCACTGAGCATGCGTGACGGGGAGGAGAATATGGAAATGGATTCCAAGAAATGATTATCATAGGACTGCCCTTTCTGAGAAAAACGATGAATATGTATGTTTTGATGCTATATAACCGTGTATTGGTGATTACCTGGTGCATGCACGTTGGGTGGAGCTATCCCCCGTGCATCCAGCGCTGCAATAAAGAATGCCTGCCTTTTAACACTACATTGGTGTTACGACGTTTATTCCCGGATTTCGGTGACAGTTTTGGCGACCCAGGTGAGACACTGCTTTTGAACCTTGACGGATCCGTGGGTCACAGGACCTCCAGCCGGCACCGGGGAATTCTCGGGGAGAACCTCCGATCCCCGGACCGAAGAGCTTTGAGCAAGACCCCTGGGAGAGGTAAAGACATTCTCATTTAATTGAAGTATGTGAAGGTACCTTATGTAAGGACCCCGTGGCTCCGGGACAGGCCCGTATCGGGACAGGCCCACATTGGGACAGGCCCACGCGAAGAGCACGGGAGGCCTGCTCGTAAGGCGCGGTGAAAGCTGCGCAGAGTTGGGCTGGAGAGACGTCTCAGGTAAAAGTCTCTGCTAGGCGAAAGCCTGTGGAGCAGGGCCCAGAGGGGAGGGGAAGCCTCCAAGGTTGGGATTTCTGGTGGCAGGAGAAATCCCTGGGATTTCCGGTGGCAGGGGAAATCCCTGAGGGAGCTCTAACACGGGTTGGGGTCCTCTGACTGAGTGCTTGTGATAGTGCACAATCACAACCACTAAGTCCCTGGGAGATGGGCACTTTTCCGAGTAAGAAACCAAGCCCACGAAAAACACCACTGGGATGCATTTTGGAGCACTGGAAAGATCTGGGAAATGTTGATCCTTTGACTCGGAAACAGTTGATTGAATATTGTCATCATTGTGGCCACTAGACACTTTAGAAAATGGGGAAAAGTGGCCGGAAAATGGGACATTGCAATATAACACCATTTTGCAATTAATGTTATTTTGTAAAAGGGAAGGTAAATGGAACGAAATGGCATATGTAGATCTGTTTTTCACATTGCGAAATCATCCGGAATGGCAAAGGCAATGTGAATTGTTTTCACCTGGTTCCGCGATAATGGCATTAAAGGGCAGGAACCTGATAACATTTGGAAAAAGATTGCTCAGCTTGTGATAATGGTAAACGGTGTCTTAAACGTGAATTTGAAGATGATGATGTTGAATTATTGGTTGAATATTGGATATTTTGTTGGAAGATACTGCAAAGAAAATGGTATTAAATACGGCCAGAAAACAAGTAGAAGGAGCTCATGCTAATGGGATTATACAAGGGACAGCGGACCAGAATTTTCCATCCACAAATCCTGAGTGGGACCCTAATCAACCGGGACCCAGAGGGATGCTGACTAGATCTCAGAAGTGGATTTTGTTTGGTGATAGATATGCAATGCCAAAAGCAATTAATCGGTCTAAACTTTATGAAGTGAGACAAGAATTAAATGAGTCCCCTTCAGCCTTTATGGAAAGACTGAAGGTGACTGCTAGAAAATACACTAATTTGGACCCCCCCCCCCAAAAAAACCCCCCACAAAAACAACACCAAACAAAAAAAAAAAAGGCCCACAAAACAAAAACCACCACGGAAGAAGCTAAACAATTGGCCTCTATATTTATGGGACAATCAGCCCTAGAAGAAAAACTCCAGAAACTGGAAGGGGCTGAGTCCAGAGACTTAGGTAAAATGCTTGAAGTAGCCTGGACTGTGTATAACAACAGAGAAAAAGAAAAAGAAGTCAGACAAATGCAAAGGGAGGGAAAAATTCTGGCAATCTTGACTGAGAATAATAAATGTGTAAAGTGAAACTCAGCCATAAATCAGCAGAGGGTGTTGGTGCGACGGGGCGAAAAGAGAACTGGCCTTTCTTGAAACCGTTAAAATTTAAGCTGGGAAAATAGTAGGTAAAACACATCAATTTTTGTACATGCCCAAATGTCCGTTGCCCTTATTGGGACAAGATTTATTAAGCAAATTAGATGCACAAATAATTTTTAAAGATGGAGAAATCAGATTACTAATACCAGAATCAAAAGCCATAGAGGCGAGAGTATTTATGTTACAGAATTCCTCCAAAGAAGAACAAATGCCAGAAGCGGTGGACAATGCAGTCACTCCCTTGGTATGGGCAAGTGAAGTTCCAGGATGATCCAAACTGGCAGAACCGGTAAAGGTGCCTTTAAAACCTGGAGCCAAGCCGGTAAGACAAAAACACTGTTTGCTCACGAGAGGCAACATCTGGCCCTTGGAGTGCTGGCGCAACGGCTGGGATCCTGGAAGCGACCAGTGGGATACTTCTCTAAACAACTTGACAACGTGAGTAAAGGATGGCCGGGATGTTTGCATGCCGTGGCAGCGACAGTGCTGCTGATTCAGGAAGCCCGAAAATTAACCATGGGCCAAAAGATAGTGGTATATGTACCACACATGGTTATAACTGTCTTGGAACAAAAGGGGGGTCACTGGCTATCCCCTAGCAGAATGTTGAAATACCAGGTTGTCCTATTGGAACAAGATGATGTGGAATTAAAAGCCACAGCAATTGTAAATCCAGCAATGTTCCTGACAACAGAAAATCCTACTGAGAAATTGGAACACGATTGCTTGGTAACTATTGAACAAGTTTATTCCAGCAGACCGGACCTGAAGGACGAACCTTTGAAGGATCCTGATCTGGAACTGTTTACGGATGGAAGCAGCTTTGTGCAAGAGGGAAGGCGAATAGCCGGATATGCTGTTGTTACCACCGACAAGGTATTGGAGTCAGGGACACTACCTGCAAATCCATCAGCGCAGAAAGCAGAATTGGTGGCGCTGAAGCAGGCTTTACGGATGGCAGAAGGGAAAAGGGTAAACATTTGGACGGATTCTAAATAGGCATTTGGTGTGATCCACGCTCATGGAGCCATCTGGAAAGAAAGAGGACTGTTGTCAGCCCAGGGCTCACCTATAAAATATAAGGAGGAAGTTCTTCAACTTTTGCAAGATGTACAGAAACCAAAGGAAGTGGCTGCAATGCATTGCAAGGCTCATCAGTTTGGTCAAACTGCTATAAATATAGGCAATCGATTGGCGGATAAAGCTGCAAAGGAGGCTGCAGAACGAGGTATCCTTGCATGAGTACCAGTAAAACAGATAAAAATTCCAAATTTAAAAGCAAGATACAGTAAGCTAGACGAACAACTGGCAGAGAACTTAAAGGCATCCCAAAATGCGGAAGGATGGTGGGTAACACCAGAGAATCAGGTAATAGTGACCCCACAAGTTATGACAGAACTTGCAAAGGAAGAACATGAGCAGACACATTGGGGTGTGGACGCTACGGTTACAAATTTGAGAACATCTGTAGTATGTGTAGGAATGACAGGAATAATTAAATCAATAATAGCTAAGTGTCCAATTTGTCTTAAAAATAATCCCTTAAACCAGAGGAAAGCACCTTTAGGAGTAACAAAGCAGGGTAATTCCCCAGGAGATTATTGGCAAGTCGATTTCTCTGAGTTACCTAGACAGAATGGGTATAGATATTTGTTGGTATTAATTGATACGTTTTCTGGATGGCCGGAGGCTTTTCCTTGCCGCACCAACAAAGCAAGAGAAGTGGTCAAAATATTACTAAAAGAAATAATACCGAGATTTGGGGTACCATTGGGCGTATCTTCTGACAGAGGACCACATTTTGTAGCGGAAAATAGTCCAACAGGTAAGTAAAATCCTAGGGATAAATTGGGATTTGCATACTCCCTGGAGACCGCAATCAAGCGGGAAAATTGAAAGGATGAACCAGACCTTGAAAAGACAAATGAGTAAAATTTGCCAAGAAACATCTTTGAAAAGGCCACAGGCTTTGCCATTAGCTCTGTTAAGAATAAGAATCCAACCAAGGTCTAAAGACGGTGTAAGTCCATATGAAATATTATATGGCAAACCCTACCAAACTCCCTTAATCCCAGGGGACATGAGGGTAACAGGGGAAATAGATTTAAAACCATATCTGATTTCTTTAGGAAAGACCCTCGAAGCGCTTAGAAGATATATTGTGCTGACCAGGCCGCTTGCTCTTGATACGCCTGTACATCCATAGCAGCCGGCTGACTTTGTGTATATAAGGACATGGGGTTCTGAACCACTCCAGGAAAAGTGGAAGGGACCTTTCCAGGTACTGTTAACAACTTATACCGCGATCAAGGTAGAAGGAGTGGAGCCTTGGATTCACTACACTCGAGTAAAGAAGGCACCGCCAGATCAGTGGACATCTACGCAAGAGGGACCTTTGAAACTTAGACTGTGTAAAAATTCTAAGGACCAGTTTCTTTAGCCTGTTATCTATTGAATTATGAATATTATGAATTGTTTGATTAGACTGATAACACTTTTTGTGTTTCATCACTAATTTGTAGCCAAAGAAATACAGAATGGCCATGGTCCCAAGCTATTGTCCAATATACCTGGAGTGTGGGACCATATCCCAAAGACCGTTCCCCAAATTTAGCCACTGCAGTAATGCACGAATCTGAAGTTTACCACCCACCTGAGTGGGAATGGGACAGAAAGGACTGGGTCCGTGTCTTAACTGGAACAATTGGAGAAAGAATTCAAGTAGGATGCAGAAAGATGGAAGGATCTCTTCATGAGAAAGCTTCTTCAATTACCATCTCCGGAAATCTATTAGACCCTACTTCTAATATTACAATGAGACTCTGTCCCACCACTGAATGGAAATGTAACAAACAAGATTCTCTCATTGCGTGTTGCCGTCAACAGAATGTTGGTAACTACTCCTTAGACCCTAGTACCAATAATGTTGAAATCACCAAATCCTGTATTAAGGAACAAGGAGATTGTTGGCATAATTTTACTTTAACTAAACCAGTTGATGTGGTGTGCGATTGGCGACCTAATCCATTGACAGGAGGACTATTAGGCCTTACATTTAAATTCCAAATAAATGCTGTAACTAAACCCCTAGTGATGCTTGTTGCAGTAGTCACGCACGCTGATACAGATACTCTCTTTACGTTAACTAGTAAAGGTGAAGTCACCCCCTCTTTTATGGTACCACAAGGAAATGACATCACAATAAGAGGCAGATTAATCACTGAATCTCGCATCGAACCTATAAACAGTTATGAAATTGGACCACATGGCCCGATTTTGTGTAAAAATCAAAATTTAGACTCTTGGTTAAATTTGACTGCTGTACAATACTCCCATAGAGTGATATGTGGTAAAAATAACACCAAATACTGGGGAGAACTTAAAATAGACGTCATAATACCTACTACCCAACCAATTGTTGCGCTTAATTCGAAAATCTTTGAAATTGGACCGTATGTGATTAGAAATACAGGCTTGCAACAAATGTTGTTTAACCCGGCATGGTCTCTCAAACGAGTTGAATTGTCAATGCAAAACAATGTTTCAGATATTCAACCAGCTTGTTCACCTTTCTTAAAAATTTCATATGAGGGATGGACCACCTGGCTGCAGAAACGAACTTTACTATGTAAAGGACACGGAGAGACTTGACCGTGTTTTGGGAACAGGATTGGAGTTTTAAATAGCATTGATTCAGAAGTAATAATGAACAAACTGGCTGCCTCAATTAGTGATTTGGCTAAATTACAACAACCTTTACGATCCTCTTTATTGGCTTTAGGAACTAACCAGTGGCTGTTGTCAAATATATTACCAACATGGGAAAGAGTAAATGTAAGGGACCACGAATTAATTACAGACGCACTGGGGTGATCCAAAATAACCTCTCTTTGGCTCTTAGTTGTATCCAGGCTCAATTATGGATGCAGTCGGTAGCCGCCTCAATTATAAGAGAAGGTGAAGGCGGCACTCTCCCCACTGAAATTAGGAAAATAGTTTGGGACAGTGCTACTGATTTTGAGAAAGAACTCCAGTCCTGGTGGAGCCTGGTAAACTTTACTTAGGATCCCGTTACAAACACAGCTACAACTTTTGTGCTCACTATATCTAATGCTACTATATACTCAATTTATCCCATTGGGGCATTAGGTTGAACCACAACGGAACTATACTCTAGCCTTCCGAGCATAGAGTATGGGCCCGAAAGATGAATGAAAAATGGCAAACTGTTAATTTGGAATCTTGCATCGTGCGAGAACAACAAGGATTTGTCTGTGAAGGTAATGCAATTGAGGCACAAGATATTTGTCTGGATACTGAACAAAATATTTGCCATTTTGAGGTTCATCCTAACGAGAACCCTAAAACAGTTATTATATATATTGGTAAGGGCTGTGTATGTTTGAGGACTGTTTGTGATTTTTTATATGTAGATAAGGTAGTCGTAGAGATTAAAAATCATTCAAATTTTTGTGTTTGTAATTTTTACTACGATTGATGGATGTGACTTTTCTTATTCGACCCCAGTCACATCTCACCAACTTTTGCAGTCTAACTACATGTTGATTCACGAATTGTTACCTATACCCATTGGAATGAATCTCGCTTTAGTGAAACAGTTATTATAACGCAAGGATTTGATTGCAATTCTGGAAAACAAATTAAGGAAAATGGACAAAAAACCCCTAATAATTGTTCATCACAATGTGAAAGAAATACACCGAGTTTTTGAAAGAGCGCAGAGTGATGCAGAACTTAGATGGTGGGACACACTTTTTGGATGGTCACCTACTGCTACAAGGCATCCTAAACAAGTTGTGTCACCCCATCGTGATTCTCTTAATATTGGTTTTTGATCAGTTTTGACCTTGTCAGCAATATTGTATGTCATAGCCTGGAAAATGATGAATCGGTTAACATATCTGAAAAAGCAAATTACTCGTGAAGCTTCTTTCACTCATACGATCGTCCAAGCTGTTGCAGAACAGCAAAAGAGACAAGCAAACCCAGAGTTTCGTCCAACATAGAAAATGATTAGTATAGTGAAAGTATTGAAATAATTTTCAAAACTTTCAAAGGGGGGAAATGTTACATCTATTTTGATAAAGCAATCAAAAGTTGATTATATAAAAGTTAGGATGATTTGATTCTATTTGTAAGATTTTAACTTAATGTAGCTATAGAATCGGATTGGGAAAATTAGTTTGTAACCAAGGTAATAAGTAATGAAGCTCACTGACCATGGCAAGGTACAATGCTGCTATGTTCCTTGTACAGTGCCTACCAAACTGAACAATAGGTTCGGAGATATTAATCTTATGAAGTAAGTCGTTATGGCCGGGTGCATCCACAGCAAGGACACTGCGCATGCCTGCAAGAAGAGGGTCATCCAGCAAACACGGCTGGGTGACCACTGACGACCACCAGAGACCCCTTGAGGGCCACCGACTCAAATCACTGAGCATGCGTGACGGGGAGGAGACTACGTAAATGAATTCCAAGAAATGATTCTCATTCCCAGGGCACTCTGCTATGTACCTCTGAAGGGCATAACCTTGCGCTCTTGAACTCCAGGGTAGCAACACTGCCGGCCTATTTTCTCATGACACTGACCCTTTTAAACTCAACCATTTCAGGATCACTCTGGCCAAGGCCATCCCGTCACCAACGAGCCCTTCCCCATTCACAACTAGCAAGTCTAGGAAGGCTCCATCTTTCCGAGTAGGCTCCCTGAGTACTTGGGACAAAAGAAGTTCCAGCCCACTAACTTCAGATTTTCCAAGACCTGATCGTCACAGCAGTATGGTATTCCCAGGTGGTGGCTGGGAAATCTGCCATCAAGACAAGGGCTGCTCGTCCAGAGATTTCTCCTCAGGGCCTATCAAATAACTCCGCAGTGCGGGCATCCCGGCTGGGCCATCGGTAGCAGACACCCGCTCAACAGCGGCTTTGTTTTCCATGCCCCTCAGCCTCACCCAGAGGCTCTCCACCACATCCTTGCTGACTGGAAGGGCTCTACCATCCAACCTCTCCCTTCACAGAGTGCGACCCCTCCACCTCGCCTGCCCTGCCTACCCCTCCTGAACAGCCGGCAGCCTCCATGCCAGCACTCCAGGCGTGGCACTCATCCCCACAAGTCCCACCAATCCCAAGGACATGCCAGCTCTGGGAACGCAGCAAGGCCCCCCCTGAACCCTTTCCCTCCCCAGGCAGGAGGGGCTGGGGAGGCTGTTGTTGGGGCGGGGCGGAACACGCGGACACCCCACATTCCCTCCTGGGAGACGCCAGAGAGTCCTTAGCAGCCAACAGCCAGAACGCAACATGGCGCCGCCACCACTGCAGCTCCCACCGCGCGGCCCCGGGACTCCCCGGCACCCCGACTCCTGCAGACTTTTGCCTTCCCCCAAAACCTTCTACCTCCAAGGTACAGACCCACCCTGACCCCTGCAGGCCAGGGACGCTCTTGGGGGCAAGAGCGTAGGTGACCATCGGCCATCGCTCCTGTCTCTCTTCCAGGCGCAGCCAACCTGTGCCCACTGCCCCGCCAGCAGCAGCCCTTCCCCGCAGCCTGGCCACCCTCACTGCACGTGGCACCCCAGGGCCCCCAGGCACTACCACCACCAGGTACGGCACCCCTGGCTGCTCTGCCACCCCGCCGCCTTCGCCATCCCCGGCCCCCCGCGCACGCCCAGCATCCCCATCAGCCCTGTCCCCAGGGCACTTTTGGCACAGGGCTTCAGCAAGCCCAGGCAAGCGTCCCTGCTCTCGCCTGGCTGATGCGGGCCCAGGAAATCCAAGTCCCAGAGAATTTCCCCAATGCTTGGGGCCATCTCTCCCGCTTCACCTCCTAGAAGCCAGTCTCCTCCCTGCTTTGCAAGCCTGTCCCACAGCACAGCAGCTCACCCCGCGCGGAGCACCCCGGCCACAAGCTCCCCACGTGCCCAGCACAGAGCTGGGGGATGGCGGCCATCGGGCCAGCTCGGTGGCTGTCCTTGAGGGCCCCAACCCCCTGGCCCCAGCACGGCTCCCTCTCACCCACACAGGTCTGCAGAGGGCTCCATGCGGCTGCTTCTTCGACCCCCGGGTCTTCCACATCGAGTGGACGGTCACCAACCTGCCTGCCCCGGCCGCTCCACGCTCAGCCATGGCACCGCTTCTCTGCCGGCTGCTGCCCTGTGGGGGGGCCCCAGGGGCTGCAGGACCCTCCCAGCCTGGGCAGCCCCTCTGACCCCGCGGGACAGCCGACACACCTCACACCCCCAAAACTATCAGGGGAGAGCGGAGGCCCCAGCCCCCCACACTGCCGACGTCCATCCCTGGCTACCGGCACATCCAGGGGCAGCCTGCCCACATCAACAGCTCTGGCACGGCCACCCCTGCGCGGAGCACACCCGGGCACCAACATCCCCCCGGGCCGTGACACCCCCCGCAGCCCCACTGCTGGCCCCCACCACCAAGCCCCTGGGGACCCGGATGGAGACTTGGAAGTCTCTGAGGAGGAGCTTCTCCAAGAGGCCCTCAGGCTCTTTGGTGTCTCCTTGGATGCGGTGGGGACCAGTCAGGATGTTCCTGGCAGCAGCCCAATGCCTGGGGACTCCTGTGGCACCGTGCAGAGG
>NW_026561825.1:0-30163 GCF_028858705.1 Grus americana | reverse complement strand
CTCTGTCGCATGTCGGAGTTTTTGGATGCCTAAAGGAGCCTGCAGCTTCAGGGTTAGTAGGGCTGTGAATGGGGCCATGGTAGAGGTTTCAGGAAAGCAACACCTTTCGGGGCTGGCAGGTTTCGCCTGGGAGCAGGTCCCGGACATTTGCAGTTTTGAGGCTTGAATCTCGAAAATGGCTAGAGAGCCGCTCTGTCGCATGTCGGAGTTTTTGGATGCCTAAAGGAGCCTGCAGCTCCAGGGTTAGTAGGGCTGTGAATGGGGCCATGGTAGAGGTTTCAGGAAAGCACAGCATTGGGGCTGCAGGTTTCGCCTGGGAGCAGGTCCCGGACATTTGCAGTTTTGAGGCTTGAATCTCGAAAATGGCTAGAGAGCTGCTAAGTCGCATGTCGGAGTTTTTGGATGCCTAAAGGAGCCTGCAGCTCCAGGGTTAGTAGGGCTGTGAATGGGGCCATGGTAGAGGTTTCAGGAAGACACAGCATTGGGAACTGGCAGGTTTCGCCTGGGAGCAGGTCCCGGACATTTGCAGTTTTGAGGCTTGAATCTCGGAAAATGGCTAGAGAGCCGCTCTGTCGCATGTCAGAGTTTTTGGATGCCTAAAGGAGCCTGCAGCTCCAGGGTTAGTAGGCTGTGAATGGGGCCATGGTAGAGGTTTCAGGAAAGCAACACCTTTCGGGGCTGGCAGGTTTCGCCTGGGAGCAGGGCCGGACATTTGCAGTTTTGAGGCTTGAATCTCGAAAATGGCTAGAGAGCCGCTCTGTCGCATGTCGGAGTTTTTGGATGCCTAAAGGAGCCTGCAGCTCCAGGGTTAGTAGGGCTGTGAATGGGGCCATGGTAGAGGTTTCAGGAAAGCAACAGCTTTGGGACTGGAAGGTTTCGCCTGGGAGCAGGGCGCGGACATTTTCAGTTTTGAGGCTTGAATCTCGAAAATGGCTAGAGAGCCGCTCTGTCGCATGTCGGAGTTTTTGGATGCCTAAAGGAGCCTGCAGCCCCAGGGTTAGTAGGGCTGTGAATGGGGCCATGGTAGAGGTTTCAGGAAAGAACAGCTTTCGGAACTGGGAACTTTCGCCTGGGAGCAGGTCCGGACATTTGCAGTTTTGAGGCTTGAATCTCGAAAATGGCTAGAGAGCCGCTCTGTCGCATGTCGGAGTTTTTGGATGCCTAAAGGAGCCTGCAGCTCCAGGGTTAGTAGGGCTGTGAATGGGGCCATGGTAGAGGTTTCAGGAAAGACACAGCATTCGGAACTGGGAACTTTCGCCTGGGAGCAGGTCCCGGACATTTGCAGTTTTGAGGCTTGAATCTCGAAAATGGCTAGAGAGCCGCTCTGTCGCATGTCGGAGTTTTTGGATGCCTAAAGGAGCCTGCAGCTTCAGGGTTAGTAGGGCTGTGAATGGGGCCATGGTAGAGGTTTCAGGAAAGCAACACCTTTCGGGGCTGGCAGGTTTCGCCTGGGAGCAGGTCCCGGACATTTGCAGTTTTGAGGCTTGAATCTCGAAAATGGCTAGAGAGCCGCTCTGTCGCATGTCGGAGTTTTTGGATGCCTAAAGGAGCCTGCAGCTCCAGGGTTAGTAGGGCTGTGAATGGGGCCATGGTAGAGGTTTCAGGAAAGCAACACCTTTCGGGGCTGGCAGGTTTCGCCTGGGAGCAGGTCCCGGACATTTGCAGTTTTGAGGCTTGAATCTCGGAAAATGGCTAGAGAGCCGCTCTGTCGCATGTCGGAGTTTTTGGATGCCTAAAGGAGCCTGCAGCTCAGGGTTAGTAGGGCTGTGAATGGGGCCATGGTAGAGGTTTCAGGAAAGCAACACCTTTCGGGGCTGGCAGGTTTCGCCTGGGAGCAGGGCCCGGACATTTGCAGTTTTGAGGCTTGAATCTCGAAAATGGCTAGAGAGCCGCTAAGTCGCATGTCGGAGTTTTTGGATGCCTAAAGGAGCCTGCAGCTCAGGGTTAGTAGGGCTGTGAATGGGGCCATGGTAGAGGTTTCAGGAAAGACACAGCATTGGGAACTGGGAACTTTCGCCTGGGAGCAGGTCCCGGACATTTGCAGTTTTGAGGCTTGAATCTCGGAAAATGGCTAGAGAGCCGCTCTGTCGCATGTCGGAGTTTTTGGATGCCTAAAGGAGCCTGCAGCTCCAGGGTTAGTAGGGCTGTGAATGGGGCCATGGTAGAGGTTTCAGGAAAGCAACACCTTTCGGGGCTGGCAGGTTTCGCCTGGGAGCAGGTCCCGGACATTTGCAGTTTTGAGGCTTGAATCTCGAAAATGGCTAGAGAGCCGCTCTGTCGCATGTCGGAGTTTTTGGATGCCTAAAGGAGCCTGCAGCTCCAGGGTTAGTAGGGCTGTGAATGGGGCCATGGTAGAGGTTTCAGCAAAGACACAGCATTGGGAACTGGAACTTTCGCCTGGGAGCAGGTCCCGCACATTTGCAGTTTTGAGGCTTGAATCTCGAAAATGGCTAGAGAGCCGCTCTGTCGCATGTCGGAGTTTTTGGATGCCTAAAGGAGCCTGCAGCTTCAGGGTTAGTAGGGCTGTGAATGGGGCCATGGTAGAGGTTTCAGGAAAGACACAGCATTGGGAACTGGGAACTTTCGCCTGGGAGCAGGTCCCGGACATTTGCAGTTTTGAGGCTTGAATCTCGAAAATGGCTAGAGAGCCGCTCTGTCGCATGTCGGAGTTTTTGGATGCCTAAAGGAGCCTGCAGCTCCAGGGTTAGTAGGGCTGTGAATGGGGCCATGGTAGAGGTTTCAGGAAAGCAACACCTTTGGGGCTGGCAGGTTTCGCCTGGGAGCAGGTCCCGGACATTTGCAGTTTTGAGGCTTGAATCTCGAAAATGGCTAGAGAGCCGCTCTGTCGCATGTCGGAGTTTTTGGATGCCTAAAGGAGCCTGCAGCTCCAGGATTAGTAGGGCTGTGAATGGGGCCATGGTAGAGGTTTCAGGAAAGCAACACCTTTCGGGACACGCAGGTTTCGCCTGGGAGCAGGGCCCAGTCGTTTGCAGTTTTGAGGCTTGAATCTCGAAAATGGCTAGAGAGCCGCTCTGTCGCATGTCGGAGTTTTTGGATGCCTAAAGGAGCCTGCAGCTCCAGGGTTAGTAGGGCTGTGAATGGGGCCATGGTAGAGGTTTCAGGAAAGCAACAGCATTCGGGGCTGGCAGGTTTCGCCTGGGAGCAGGTCCCAGGACATTTGCAGTTTTGAGGCTTGAATCTCGAAAATGGCTAGAGAGCCGCTCTGTCGCATGTCGGAGTTTTTGGATGCCTAAAGGAGCCTGCAGCTCCAGGGTTAGTAGGGCTGTGAATGGGGCCATGGTAGAGGTTTCAGGAAAGCAACACCTTTCGGGGCTGGCAGGTTTCGCCTGGGAGCAGGGCCCAGTCGTTTGCAGTTTTGAGGCTTGAATCGGAAAATGGCTAGAGAGCCGCTCTGTCGCATGTCGGAGTTTTTGGATGCCTAAAGGAGCCTGCAGCTTCAGGGTTAGTAGGGCTGTGAATGGGGCCATGGTAGAGGTTTCAGGAAAGCAACACCTTTCGGGGCTGGCAGGTTTCGCCTGGGAGCAGGTCCCGGACATTTGCAGTTTTGAGGCTTGAATCTCGAAAATGGCTAGAGAGCCGCTCTGTCGCATGTCGGAGTTTTTGGATGCCTAAAGGAGCCTGCAGCTCCAGGGTTAGTAGGGCTGTGAATGGGGCCATGGTAGAGGTTTCAGGAAAGCAACACCTTTCGGGGCTGGCAGGTTTCGCCTGGGAGCAGGTCCCGGACATTTGCAGTTTTGAGGCTTGAATCTCGGAAAATGGCTAGAGAGCCGCTCTGTCGCATGTCGGAGTTTTTGGATGCCTAAAGGAGCCTGCAGCTCCAGGGTTAGTAGGGCTGTGAATGGGGCCATGGTAGAGGTTTCAGGAAAGCAACACCTTTCGGGACTGGCAGGTTTCGCCTGGGAGCAGGGCCCAGTCGTTTGCAGTTTTGAGGCTTGAATCTCGAAAATGGCTAGAGAGCCGCTCTGTCGCATGTCGGAGTTTTTGGATGCCTAAAGGAGCCTGCAGCTCCAGGGTTAGTAGGGCTGTGAATGGGGCCATGGTAGAGGTTTCAGGAAAGCAACACCTTTCGGGACTGGCAGGTTTCGCCTGGGAGCAGGGCCCGGACATTTGCAGTTTTGAGGCTTGAATCTCGAAAATGGCTAGAGAGCCGCTCTGTCGCATGTCGGAGTTTTTGGATGCCTAAAGGAGCCTGCAGCTCAGGGTTAGTAGGGCTGTGAATGGGGCCATGGTAGAGGTTTCAGGAAAGACACAGCATTGGGAACTGGGAACTTTCGCCTGGGAGCAGGTCCCGGACATTTGCAGTTTTGAGGCTTGAATCTCGAAAATGGCTAGAGCCGCTAAGTCGCATGTCGGAGTTTTTGGATGCCTAAAGGAGCCTGCAGCTCCAGGGTTAGTAGGGCTGTGAATGGGGCCATGGTAGAGGTTTCAGGAAAGCAACACCTTTCGGGGCTGGCAGGTTTCGCCTGGGAGCAGGGCCCAGTCGTTTGCAGTTTTGAGGCTTGAATCTCGAAAATGGCTAG
Source organism: Grus americana (assembly GCF_028858705.1). Classification (NCBI taxonomy): domain Eukaryota; kingdom Metazoa; phylum Chordata; class Aves; order Gruiformes; family Gruidae; genus Grus; species Grus americana. The sequence continues at coordinate 25,622 of NW_026561825.1, read as the reverse complement.
AGAGCCGCTCTGTCGCATGTCGGAGTTTTTGGATGCCTAAAGGAGCCTGCAGCTCCAGGGTTAGTAGGGCTGTGAATGGGGCCATGGTAGAGGTTTCAGGAAAGCAACACCTTTGGGGCTGGCAGGTTTCGCCTGGGAGCAGGTCCCGGACATTTGCAGTTTTGAGGCTTGAATCTCGAAAATGGCTAGAGAGCCGCTCTGTCGCATGTCGGAGTTTTTGGATGCCTAAAGGAGCCTGCAGCTCCAGGGTTAGTAGGGCTGTGAATGGGGCCATGGTAGAGGTTTCAGGAAAGCAACACCTTTCGGGGCTGGCAGGTTTCGCCTGGGAGCAGGTCCCGGACATTTGCAGTTTTGAGGCTTGAATCTCGGAAATGGCTAGAGAGCCGCTAAGTCGCATGTCGGAGTTTTTGGATGCCTAAAGGAGCCTGCAGCTTCAGGGTTAGTAGGGCTGTGAATGGGGCCATGGTAGAGGTTTCAGGAAAGACACAGCTTTGGGAACTGGGAAGTTTCGCCTGGGAGCAGGGCCCGGACATTTGCAGTTTTGAGGCTTGAATCTCGAAAATGGCTAGAGAGCCACTCTGTCGCATGTCGGAGTTTTTGGATGCCTAAAGGAGCCTGCAGCTCCAGGGTTAGTAGGGCTGTGAATGGGGCCATGGTAGAGGTTTCAGGAAAGCAACACCTTTGGGGCTGGCAGGTTTCGCCTGGGAGCAAGTCCCGGACATTTGCAGTTTTGAGGCTTGAATCTCGAAAATGGCTAGAGAGCCGCTCTGTCGCATGTCGGAGTTTTTGGATGCCTAAAGGAGCCTGCAGCTCCAGGGTTAGTAGGGCTGTGAATGGGGCCATGGTAGAGGTTTCAGGAAAGACACAGCATTGGGAACTGGGAACTTTCGCCTGGGAGCAGGTCCCGGACATTTGCAGTTTTGAGGCTTGAATCTCGAAAATGGCTAGAGAGCCGCTCTGTCGCATGTCGGAGTTTTTGGATGCCTAAAGGAGCCTGCAGCTTCAGGGTTAGTAGGGCTGTGAATGGGGCCATGGTAGAGGTTTCAGGAAAGACACAGCATTCGGAACTGGCAGGTTTCGCCTGGGAGCAGGTCCCGGACATTTGCAGTTTTGAGGCTTGAATCTCGAAAATGGCTAGAGAGCGCTAAGTCGCATGTCGGAGTTTTTGGATGCCTAAAGGAGCCTGCAGCTCCAGGGTTAGTAGGGCTGTGAATGGGGCCATGGTAGAGGTTTCAGGAAAGACACAGCATGGGAACTGGAACTTTCGCCTGGGAGCAGGCCCGGACATTTGCAGTTTTGAGGCTTGAATCTCGAAAATGGCTAGAGAGCCGCTCTGTCGCATGTCGGAGTTTTTGGATGCCTAAAGGAGCCTGCAGCTTCAGGGTTAGTAGGGCTGTGAATGGGGCCATGGTAGAGGTTTCAGGAAAGCAACACCTTTCGGGGCTGGCAGGTTTCGCCTGGGAGCAGGTCCCGGACATTTGCAGTTTTGAGGCTTGAATCTCGAAAATGGCTAGTGAGCCGCTCTGTCGCATGTCGGAGTTTTTGGATGCCTAAAGGAGCCTGCAGCTTCAGGGTTAGTAGGGCTGTGAATGGGGCCATGGTAGAGGTTTCAGGAAAGCAACACCTTTCGGGACTGGCAGGTTTCGCCTGGGAGCAGGGCCCGGACATTTGCAGTTTTGAGGCTTGAATCTCGGAAATGGCTAGAGAGCTGCTAAGTCGCATGTCGGAGTTTTTGGATGCCTAAAGGAGCCTGCAGCTCCAGGGTTAGTAGGGCTGTGAATGGGGCCATGGTAGAGGTTTCAGGAAAGCAACACCTTTCGGGGCTGGCAGGTTTCGCCTGGGAGCAGGTCCCGGACATTTGCAGTTTTGAGGCTTGAATCTCGAAAATGGCTAGAGAGCCGCTCTGTCGCATGTCGGAGTTGTTGGATGCCTAAAGGAGCCTGCAGCTTCAGGGTTAGTAGGGCTGTGAATGGGGCCATGGTAGAGGTTTCAGGAAAGCAACACAGCATTGGGAACTGGGAACTTTCGCCTGGGAGCAGGTCCCGGACATTTGCAGTTTTGAGGCTTGAATCTCGAAAATGGCTAGAGAGCCGCTCTGTCGCATGTCGGAGTTTTTGGATGCCTAAAGGAGCCTGCAGCTTCAGGGTTAGTAGGGCTCTGAATGGGGCCATGGTAGAGGTTTCAGGAAAGCACACAGCATTGGGAACTGGCAGGTTTCGCCTGGGAGCAGGGCCCGGACGTTTGCAGTTTTGAGGCTTGAATCTCGAAATGGCTAGAGAGCCGCTCTGTCGCATGTCGGAGTTTTTGGATGCCTAAAGGAGCCTGCAGCTTCAGGGTTAGTAGGGCTGTGAATGGGGCCATGGTAGAGGTTTCAGGAAAGACACAGCTTGGGAACTGGAACTTTCGCCTGGGAGCAGGTCCCGGACATTTGCAGTTTTGAGGCTTGAATCTCGAAAATGGCTAGAGAGCCGCTCTGTCGCATGTCGGAGTTTTTGGATGCCTAAAGGAGCCTGCAGCTCCAGGGTTAGTAGGGCTGTGAATGGGGCCATGGTAGAGGTTTCAGAAGACACAGCATTGGGAACTGGGAACTTTCGCCTGGGAGCAGGTCCCGGACATTTGCAGTTTTGAGGCTTGAATCTCGAAAATGGCTAGAGAGCCGCTAAGTCGCATGTCGGAGTTTTTGGATGCCTAAAGGAGCCTGCAGCTCAGGGTTAGTAGGGCTGTGAATGGGGCCATGGTAGAGGTTTCAGGAAAGCAACACCTTCGGGAACTGGCAGGTTTCGCCTGGGAGCAGGTCCCGGACATTTGCAGTTTTGAGGCTTGAATCTCGAAAATGGCTAGAGAGCCGCTAAGTCGCATGTCGGAGTTTTTGGATGCCTAAAGGAGCCTGCAGCTTCAGGGTTAGTAGGGCTGTGAATGGGGCCATGGTAGAGGTTTCAGGAAAGCAACACCTTTCGGGCTGGCAGGTTTCGCCTGGGAGCAGGTCCCGGACATTTGCAGTTTTGAGGCTTGAATCTCGAAAATGGCTAGAGAGCCGCTCTGTCGCATGTCGGAGTTTTTGGATGCCTAAAGGAGCCTGCAGCTCCAGGGTTAGTAGGGCTGTGAATGGGGCCATGGTAGAGGTTTCAGGAAAGCAACACCTTTCGGGGCTGGCAGGTTTCGCCTGGGAGCAGGGCCCGGACGTTTGCAGTTTTGAGGCTTGAATCTCGAAAATGGCTAGAGAGCCGCTCTGTCGCATGTCGGAGTTTTTGGATGCCTAAAGGAGCCTGCAGCTCCAGGGTTAGTAGGGCTGTGAATGGGGCCATGGTAGAGGTTTCAGGAAAGACACAGCATTGGGAACTGGGAACTTTCGCCTGGGAGCAGGTCCCGGACATTTGCAGTTTTGAGGCTTGAATCTCGAAAATGGCTAGAGAGCCGCTCTGTCGCATGTCGGAGTTTTTGGATGCCTAAAGGAGCCTGCAGCTCCAGGGTTAGTAGGGCTGTGAATGGGGCCATGGTAGAGGTTTCAGGAAAGACACAGCATTGGGAACTGGGAACTTTCGCCTGGGAGCAGGTCCCGGACATTTGCAGTTTTGAGGCTTGAATCTCGAAAATGGCTAGAGAGCCGCTAAGTCGCATGTCGGAGTTTTTGGATGCCTAAAGGAGCCTGCAGCTCCAGGGTTAGTAGGGCTGTGAATGGGGCCATGGTAGAGGTTTCAGGAAAGACACAGCATTGGGAACTGGGAACTTTCGCCTGCGAGCAGGTCCCGGACATTTGCAGTTTTGAGGCTTGAATCTCGAAAATGGCTAGAGAGCCGCTCTGTCGCATGTCGGAGTTTTTGGATGCCTAAAGGAGCCTGCAGCTTCAGGGTTAGTAGGGCTGTGAATGGGGCCATGGTAGAGGTTTCAGGAAAGCAACAGCATTCGGGGCTGGCAGGTTTCGCCTGGGAGCAGGTCCCGGACATTTGCAGTTTTGAGGCTTGAATCTCGAAAATGGCTAGTGAGCCGCTCTGTCGCATGTCGGAGTTTTTGGATGCCTAAAGGAGCCTGCAGCTCCAGGGTTAGTAGGGCTGTGAATGGGGCCATGGTAGAGGTTTCAGGAAAGACACAGCATTGGGAACTGGGAACTTTCGCCTGGGAGCAGGTCCCGGACATTTGCAGTTTTGAGGCTTGAATCTCGGAAATGGCTAGAGAGCCGCTAAGTCGCATGTCGGAGTTTTTGGATGCCTAAAGGAGCCTGCAGCTCCAGGGTTAGTAGGGCTGTGAATGGGGCCATGGTAGAGGTTTCAGGAAAGACACAGCATTGGGAACTGGGAACTTTCGCCTGGGAGCAGGTCCCGGACATTTGCAGTTTTGAGGCTTGAATCTCGAAAATGGCTAGAGAGCCGCTCTGTCGCATGTCGGAGTTTTTGGATGCCTAAAGGAGCCTGCAGCTTCAGGGTTAGTAGGGCTGTGAATGGGGCCATGGTAGAGGTTTCAGGAAAGCAACACCTTTCGGGGCTGGCAGGTTTCGCCTGGGAGCAGGTCCCGGACATTTGCAGTTTTGAGGCTTGAATCTCGAAAATGGCTAGTGAGCCGCTCTGTCGCATGTCGGAGTTTTTGGATGCCTAAAGGAGCCTGCAGCTCCAGGGTTAGTAGGGCTGTGAATGGGGCCATGGTAGAGGTTTCAGGAAAGACACAGCATTGGGAACTGGGAACTTTCGCCTGCGAGCAGGTCCCGGACATTTGCAGTTTTGAGGCTTGAATCTCGAAAATGGCTAGAGAGCCGCTCTGTCGCATGTCGGAGTTTTTGGATGCCTAAAGGAGCCTGCAGCTTCAGGGTTAGTAGGGCTGTGAATGGGGCCATGGTAGAGGTTTCAGGAAAGACACAGCATTGGGACTGGGAACTTTCGCCTGGGAGCAGGTCCCGGACATTTGCAGTTTTGAGGCTTGAATCTCGAAAATGGCTAGAGAGCCGCTCTGTCGCATGTCGGAGTTTTTGGATGCCTAAAGGAGCCTGCAGCTCCAGGGTTAGTAGGGCTGTGAATGGGGCCATGGTAGAGGTTTCAGGAAAGCAACAGCTTTCGGGCTGGCAGGTTTCGCCTGGGAGCAGGTCCCGGACATTTGCAGTTTTGAGGCTTGAATCTCGAAAATGGCTAGAGAGCCGCTCTGTCGCATGTCGGAGTTTTTGGATGCCTAAAGGAGCCTGCAGCTCCAGGGTTAGTAGGGCTGTGAATGGGGCCATGGTAGAGGTTTCAGCAAAGACACAGCATTGGGAACTGGGAACTTTCGCCTGGGAGCAGGTCCCGGACATTTGCAGTTTTGAGGCTTGAATCTCGAAAATGGCTAGAGAGCCGCTCTGTCGCATGTCGGAGTTTTTGGATGCCTAAAGGAGCCTGCAGCTTCAGGGTTAGTAGGGCTGTGAATGGGGCCATGGTAGAGGTTTCAGGAAAGCAACACCTTTCGGGACTGGCAGGTTTCGCCTGGGAGCAGGACACGGACATTTGCAGTTTTGAGGCTTGAATCTCGAAAAGAGAGAGCCTCTGTCGCATGTCGGAGTTTTTGGATGCCTAAAGGAGCCTGCAGCTTCAGGGTTAGTAGGGCTGTGAATGGGGCCATGGTAGAGGTTTCAGGAAAGCAACACCTTTCGGGGCTGGCAGGTTTCGCCTGGGAGCAGGTCCCGGACGTTTGCAGTTTTGAGGCTTGAATCTCGAAAATGGCTAGAGAGCCGCTCTGTCGCATGTCGGAGTTTTTGGATGCCTAAAGGAGCCTGCAGCTCCAGGGTTAGTAGGGCTGTGAATGGGGCCATGGTAGAGGTTTCAGGAAAGCAACACCTTTCGGGGCTGGCAGGTTTCGCCTGGGAGCAGGTCCCGGACGTTTGCAGTTTTGAGGCTTGAATCTCGAAAATGGCTAGAGAGCCGCTAAGTCGCATGTCGGAGTTTTTGGATGCCTAAAGGAGCCTGCAGCTTCAGGGTTAGTAGGGCTGTGAATGGGGCCATGGTAGAGGTTTCAGCAAAGACACAGCATTGGGAACTGGGAACTTTCGCCTGGGAGCAGGTCCCGGACATTTGCAGTTTTGAGGCTTGAATCTCGAAAATGGCTAGAGAGCCGCTCTGTCGCATGTCGGAGTTTTTGGATGCCTAAAGGAGCCTGCAGCTCCAGGGTTAGTAGGGCTGTGAATGGGGCCATGGTAGAGGTTTCAGGAAAGCAACACCTTTCGGGGCTGGCAGGTTTCGCCTGGGAGCAGGTCCCGGACATTTGCAGTTTTGAGGCTTGAATCTCGAAAATGGCTAGAGAGCCGCTCTGTCGCATGTCGGAGTTTTTGGATGCCTAAAGGAGCCTGCAGCTTCAGGGTTAGTAGGGCTGTGAATGGGGCCATGGTAGAGGTTTCAGGAAAGACACAGCATTGGGACTGGGAACTTTCGCCTGGGAGCAGGTCCCGGACATTTGCAGTTTTGAGGCTTGAATCTCGAAAATGGCTAGAGAGCCGCTCTGTCGCATGTCGGAGTTTTTGGATGCCTAAAGGAGCCTGCAGCTTCAGGGTTAGTAGGGCTGTGAATGGGGCCATGGTAGAGGTTTCAGGAAAGACACAGCATTGGGACTGGGAACTTTCGCCTGGGAGCAGGTCCCGGACATTTGCAGTTTTGAGGCTTGAATCTCGAAAATGGCTAGAGAGCCGCTCTGTCGCATGTCGGAGTTTTTGGATGCCTAAAGGAGCCTGCAGCTCAGGGTTAGTAGGGCTGTGAATGGGGCCATGGTAGAGGTTTCAGGAAAGCAACACCTTTCGGGCTGGCATGTTTCGCCTGGGAGCAGGTCCCGGACATTTGCAGTTTTGAGGCTTGAATCTCGAAAATGGCTAGTGAGCCGCTCTGTCGCATGTCGGAGTTTTTGGATGCCTAAAGGAGCCTGCAGCTCCAGGGTTAGTAGGGCTGTGAATGGGGCCATGGTAGAGGTTTCAGGAAAGCAACAGCTTTCGGGACTGGCAGGTTTCGCCTGGGAGCAGGTCCCGGACATTTGCAGTTTTGAGGCTTGAATCTCGGAAAATGGCTAGAGAGCCGCTCTGTCGCATGTCGGAGTTTTTGGATGCCTAAAGGAGCCTGCAGCTCCAGGGTTAGTAGGGCTGTGAATGGGGCCATGGTAGAGGTTTCAGGAAAGCAACACCTTTCGGGGCTGGCAGGTTTCGCCTGGGAGCAGGTCCCGGACATTTGCAGTTTTGAGGCTTGAATCTCGAAAATGGCTAGAGAGCCGCTCTGTCGCATGTCGGAGTTTTTGGATGCCTAAAGGAGCCTGCAGCTCAGGGTTAGTAGGGCTGTGAATGGGGCCATGGTAGAGGTTTCAGGAAAGACACAGCATTGGGAACTGGGAGGTTTCGCCTGGGAGCAGGTCCCGGACATTTGCAGTTTTGAGGCTTGAATCTCGAAAATGGCTAGAGAGCCGCTCTGTCGCATGTCGGAGTTTTTGGATGCCTAAAGGAGCCTGCAGCTTCAGGGTTAGTAGGGCTGTGAATGGGGCCATGGTAGAGGTTTCAGGAAAGACACAGCATTGGGAACTGGGAACTTTCGCCTGCGAGCAGGTCCCGGACATTTGCAGTTTTGAGGCTTGAATCTCGAAAATGGCTAGAGAGCCGCTAAGTCGCATGTCGGAGTTTTTGGATGCCTAAAGGAGCCTGCAGCTCCAGGGTTAGTAGGGCTGTGAATGGGGCCATGGTAGAGGTTTCAGGAAAGAACAGCATTGGGAACTGGAACTTTCGCCTGGGAGCAGGTCCCGGACATTTGCAGTTTTGAGGCTTGAATCTCGAAAATGGCTAGAGAGCCGCTCTGTCGCATGTCGGAGTTTTTGGATGCCTAAAGGAGCCTGCAGCTCCAGGGTTAGTAGGGCTGTGAATGGGGCCATGGTAGAGGTTTCAGGAAAGCAACACCTTTCGGGGCTGGCAGGTTTCGCCTGGGAGCAGGTCCCGGACATTTGCAGTTTTGAGGCTTGAATCTCGAAAATGGCTAGAGAGCCGCTAAGTCGCATGTCGGAGTTTTTGGATGCCTAAAGGAGCCTGCAGCTTCAGGGTTAGTAGGGCTGTGAATGGGGCCATGGTAGAGGTTTCAGGAAAGACACAGCATTGGGAACTGGGAACTTTCGCCTGGGAGCAGGTCCCGGACATTTGCAGTTTTGAGGCTTGAATCTCGAAAATGGCTAGAGAGCCGCTAAGTCGCATGTCGGAGTTTTTGGATGCCTAAAGGAGCCTGCAGCTCCAGGGTTAGTAGGGCTGTGAATGGGGCCATGGTAGAGGTTTCAGGAAAGCAACACCTTTCGGGGCTGGCAGGTTTCGCCTGGGAGCAGGGCCCGGACGTTTGCAGTTTTGAGGCTTGAATCTCGAAAATGGCTAGAGAGCCGCTCTGTCGCATGTCGGAGTTTTTGGATGCCTAAAGGAGCCTGCAGCTTCAGGGTTAGTAGGGCTGTGAATGGGGCCATGGTAGAGGTTTCAGGAAAGACACAGCTTTGGGTTCTGGGAGGTTTCGCCTGGGAGCAGGTCCCGGACATTTGCAGTTTTGAGGCTTGAATCTCGAAAATGGCTAGAGAGCCGCTCTGTCGCATGTCGGAGTTTTTGGATGCCTAAAGGAGCCTGCAGCTTCAGGGTTAGTAGGGCTGTGAATGGGGCCATGGTAGAGGTTTCAGGAAAGACACAGCATTGGGAACTGGGAACTTTCGCCTGGGAGCAGGTCCCGGACATTTGCAGTTTTGAGGCTTGAATCTCGAAAATGGCTAGAGAGCCGCTCTGTCGCATGTCGGAGTTTTTGGATGCCTAAAGGAGCCTGCAGCTCCAGGGTTAGTAGGGCTGTGAATGGGGCCATGGTAGAGGTTTCAGGAAAGACACAGCATTGGGAACTGGGAACTTTCGCCTGGGAGCAGGTCCCGGACATTTGCAGTTTTGAGGCTTGAATCTCGAAAATGGCTAGAGAGCCGCTCTGTCGCATGTCGGAGTTTTTGGATGCCTAAAGGAGCCTGCAGCTTCAGGGTTAGTAGGGCTGTGAATGGGGCCATGGTAGAGGTTTCAGGAAAGCAACACCTTTCGGGGCTGGCAGGTTTCGCCTGGGAGCAGGTCCCGGACGTTTGCAGTTTTGAGGCTTGAATCTCGAAAATGGCTAGAGAGCCGCTCTGTCGCATGTCGGAGTTTTTGGATGCCTAAAGGAGCCTGCAGCTCCAGGGTTAGTAGGGCTGTGAATGGGGCCATGGTAGAGGTTTCAGCAAAGACACAGCATTGGGAACTGGGAACTTTCGCCTGGGAGCAGGTCCCGGACATTTGCAGTTTTGAGGCTTGAATCTCGAAAATGGCTAGAGAGCCGCTCTGTCGCATGTCGGAGTTTTTGGATGCCTAAAGGAGCCTGCAGCTCAGGGTTAGTAGGGCTGTGAATGGGGCCATGGTAGAGGTTTCAGCAAAGACACAGCATTGGGAACTGGGAACTTTCGCCTGGGAGCAGGTCCCGGACATTTGCAGTTTTGAGGCTTGAATCTCGAAAATGGCTAGTGAGCCGCTCTGTCGCATGTCGGAGTTTTTGGATGCCTAAAGGAGCCTGCAGCTTCAGGGTTAGTAGGGCTGTGAATGGGGCCATGGTAGAGGTTTCAGGAAAGCAACACCTTTCGGGGCTGGCAGGTTTCGCCTGGGAGCAGGGCCCGGACATTTGCAGTTTTGAGGCTTGAATCTCGAAAATGGCTAGAGAGCCGCTCTGTCGCATGTCGGAGTTTTTGGATGCCTAAAGGAGCTTGCAGCTCCAGGGTTAGTAGGGCTGTGAATGGGGCCATGGTAGAGGTTTCAGGAAAGACACAGCATTTGGAACTGGGAACTTTCGCCTGGGAGCAGGTCCCGGACATTTGCAGTTTTGAGGCTTGAATCTCGAAAATGGCTAGAGAGCCGCTCTGTCGCATGTCGGAGTTTTTGGATGCCTAAAGGAGCCTGCAGCTTCAGGGTTAGTAGGGCTGTGAATGGGGCCATTGGGAACTGGGAACTTTCGCCTGGGAGCAAGTCCCGGACATTTGCAGTTTTGAGGCTTGAATCTCGAAAATGGCTAGAGAGCCGCTCTGTCGCATGTCGGAGTTTTTGGATGCCTAAAGGAGCCTGCAGCTCCAGGGTTAGTAGGGCTGTGAATGGGGCCATGGTAGAGGTTTCAGGAAAGACACAGCATTGGGACCTGGGAACTTTCGCCTGGGAGCAGGTCCCGGACATTTGCAGTTTTGAGGCTTGAATCTCGAAAATGGCTAGAGAGCCGCTCTGTCGCATGTCGGAGTTTTTGGATGCCTAAAGGAGCCTGCAGCTCCAGGGTTAGTAGGGCTGTGAATGGGGCCATGGTAGAGGTTTCAGGAAAGCAACACCTTTCGGGGCTGGCAGGTTTCGCCTGGGAGCAGGTCCCGGACATTTGCAGTTTTGAGGCTTGAATCTCGAAAATGGCTAGAGAGCCGCTCTGTCGCATGTCGGAGTTTTTGGATGCCTAAAGGAGCCTGCAGCTCCAGGGTTAGTAGGGCTGTGAATGGGGCCATGGTAGAGGTTTCAGGAAAGCAACACCTTTCGGGACTGGCAGGTTTCGCCTGGGAGCAGGGCCCAGTCGTTTGCAGTTTTGAGGCTTGAATCTCGAAAATGGCTAGAGAGCCGCTCTGTCGCATGTCGGAGTTTTTGGATGCCTAAAGGAGCCTGCAGCTCCAGGGTTAGTAGGGCTGTGAATGGGGCCATGGTAGAGGTTTCAGGAAAGCAACACCTTTCGGGACTGGCAGGTTTCGCCTGGGAGCAGGTCCCGGACATTTGCAGTTTTGAGGCTTGAATCTCGAAAATGGCTAGAGAGCCGCTCTGTCGCATGTCGGAGTTTTTGGATGCCTAAAGGAGCCTGCAGCTCCAGGGTTAGTAGGGCTGTGAATGGGGCCATGGTAGAGGTTTCAGGAAAGCAACACCTTTGGGGCTGGCAGGTTTCGCCTGGGAGCAGGTCCCGGACTTTTGCAGTTTTGAGGCTTGAATCTCGAAAATGGCTAGAGAGCCGCTCTGTCGCATGTCGGAGTTTTTGGATGCCTAAAGGAGCCTGCAGCTCCAGGGTTAGTAGGGCTGTGAATGGGGCCATGGTAGAGGTTTCAGGAAAGACACAGCATTGGGAACTGGGAGGTTTCGCCTGGGAGCAGGTCCCGGACATTTGCAGTTTTGAGGCTTGAATCTCGAAAATGGCTAGAGAGCCGCTCTGTCGCATGTCGGAGTTTTTGGATGCCTAAAGGAGCCTGCAGCTCCAGGGTTAGTAGGGCTGTGAATGGGGCCATGGTAGAGGTTTCAGGAAAGCAACACCTTTCGGGGCTGGCAGGTTTCGCCTGGGAGCAGGGCCCAGTCGTTTGCAGTTTTGAGGCTTGAATCTCGAAAATGGCTAGAGAGCCGCTCTGTCGCATGTCGGAGTTTTTGGATGCCTAAAGGAGCCTGCAGCTTCAGGGTTAGTAGGGCTGTGAATGGGGCCATGGTAGAGGTTTCAGGAAAGACACAGCATTGGGAACTGGGAACTTTCGCCTGGGAGCAGGTCCCGGACATTTGCAGTTTTGAGGCTTGAATCTCGAAAATGGCTAGAGAGCCGCTAAGTCGCATGTCGGAGTTTTTGGATGCCTAAAGGAGCCTGCAGCTCCAGGGTTAGTAGGGCTGTGAATGGGGCCATGGTAGAGGTTTCAGGAAAGCAACACCTTTCGGGGCTGGCAGGTTTCGCCTGGGAGCAGGTCCCGGACATTTGCAGTTTTGAGGCTTGAATCTCGAAAATGGCTAGTGAGCCGCTCTGTCGCATGTCGGAGTTTTTGGATGCCTAAAGGAGCCTGCAGCTTCAGGGTTAGTAGGGCTGTGAATGGGGCCATGGTAGAGGTTTCAGGAAAGCAACACCTTGTGGGGCTGGCAGGTTTCGCCTGGGAGCAGGTCCCGGACATTTGCAGTTTTGAGGCTTGAATCTCGAAAATGGCTAGAGAGCCGCTCTGTCGCATGTCGGAGTTTTTGGATGCCTAAAGGAGCCTGCAGCTTCAGGGTTAGTAGGGCTGTGAATGGGGCCATGGTAGAGGTTTCAGGAAAGCAACACCTTTCGGGAACTGGCAGGTTTCGCCTGGGAGCAGGTCCCGGACATTTGCAGTTTTGAGGCTTGAATCTCGAAAATGGCTAGAGAGCCGCTCTGTCGCATGTCGGAGTTTTTGGATGCCTAAAGGAGCCTGCAGCTCCAGGGTTAGTAGGGCTGTGAATGGGGCCATGGTAGAGGTTTCAGGAAAGCAACACCTTTCGGGACTGGCAGGTTTCGCCTGGGAGCAGGTCCCGGACATTTGCAGTTTTGAGGCTTGAATCTCGAAAATGGCTAGTGAGCCGCTCTGTCGCATGTCGGAGTTTTTGGATGCCTAAAGGAGCCTGCAGCTTCAGGGTTAGTAGGGCTGTGAATGGGGCCATGGTAGAGGTTTCAACAAAGACACAGCATTGGGAACTGGAACTTTCGCCTGGGAGCAGGTCCCGGACATTTGCAGTTTTGAGGCTTGAATCTCGAAAATGGCTAGAGAGCCGCTCTGTCGCATGTCGGAGTTTTTGGATGCCTAAAGGAGCCTGCATCTCCAGGATTAGTAGGGCTCTGAATGGGGCCATGGTAGAGGTTTCAGGAAAGCAACACCTTTGGGTTCTGGCATGTTTCGCCTGGGAGCAGGTCCCGGACATTTGCAGTTTTGAGGCTTGAATCTCGAAAATGGCTAGAGAGCCGCTAAGTCGCATGTCGGAGTTTTTGGATGCCTAAAGGAGCCTGCAGCTCCAGGGTTAGTAGGGCTGTGAATGGGGCCATGGTAGAGGTTTCAGCAAAGACACAGCATTGGGAACTGGGAACTTTCGCCTGGGAGCAGGTCCCGGACATTTGCAGTTTTGAGGCTTGAATCTCGAAAATGGCTAGAGAGCCGCTCTGTCGCATGTCGGAGTTTTTGGATGCCTAAAGGAGCCTGCAGCTTCAGGGTTAGTAGGGCTGTGAATGGGGCCATGGTAGAGGTTTCAGGAAAGCAACACCTTTCGGGGCTGGCAGGTTTCGCCTGGGAGCAGGTCCCGGACGTTTGCAGTTTTGAGGCTTGAATCTCGAAAATGGCTAGAGAGCCGCTCTGTCGCATGTCGGAGTTTTTGGATGCCTAAAGGAGCCTGCAGCTCCAGGGTTAGTAGGGCTGTGAATGGGGCCATGGTAGAGGTTTCAGGAAAGAACAGCATTGGGACTGGGACCTTTCGCCTGGGAGCAGGGCCCGGACGTTTGCAGTTTTGAGGCTTGAATCTCGAAAATGGCTAGAGAGCCGCTCTGTCGCATGTCGGAGTTTTTGGATGCCTAAAGGAGCCTGCAGCTCCAGGGTTAGTAGGGCTGTGAATGGGGCCATGGTAGAGGTTTCAGGAAAGCAACACCTTTCGGGACTGGCAGGTTTCGCCTGGGAGCAGGGCCCAGTCGTTTGCAGTTTTGAGGCTTGAATCGGAAAATGGCTAGAGAGCCGCTCTGTCGCATGTCGGAGTTTTTGGATGCCTAAAGGAGCCTGCAGCTTCAGGGTTAGTAGGGCTGTGAATGGGGCCATGGTAGAGGTTTCAGGAAAGCAACAGCATTCGGGGCTGGCAGGTTTCGCCTGGGAGCAGGTCCCGGACATTTGCAGTTTTGAGGCTTGAATCTCGAAAATGGCTAGAGAGCCGCTCTGTCTCATGTCGGAGTTTTTGGATGCCTAAAGGAGCCTGCAGCTTCAGGGTTAGTAGGGCTGTGAATGGGGCCATGGTAGAGGTTTCAGGAAAGCAACACCTTTCGGGGCTGGCAGGTTTCGCCTGGGAGCAGGTCCCGGACATTTGCAGTTTTGAGGCTTGAATCTCGAAAATGGCTAGAGAGCCGCTCTGTCGCATGTCGGAGTTTTTGGATGCCTAAAGGAGCCTGCAGCTCCAGGGTTAGTAGGGCTGTGAATGGGGCCATGGTAGAGGTTTCAGGAAAGACACAGCATTGGGAACTGGGAACTTTCGCCTGCGAGCAGGTCCCGGACATTTGCAGTTTTGAGGCTTGAATCTCGAAAATGGCTAGAGAGCCGCTCTGTCGCATGTCGGAGTTTTTGGATGCCTAAAGGAGCCTGCAGCTTCAGGGTTAGTAGGGCTGTGAATGGGGCCATGGTAGAGGTTTCAGGAAAGCAACACCTTTCGGGGCTGGCAGGTTTCGCCTGGGAGCAGGTCCCGGACATTTGCAGTTTTGAGGCTTGAATCTCGAAAATGGCTAGAGAGCCGCTCTGTCGCATGTCGGAGTTTTTGGATGCCTAAAGGAGCCTGCAGCTTCAGGGTTAGTAGGGCTGTGAATGGGGCCATGGTAGAGGTTTCAACAAAGACACAGCATTGGGAACTGGGAACTTTCGCCTGGGAGCAGGTCCCGGACATTTGCAGTTTTGAGGCTTGAATCTCGAAAATGGCTAGAGAGCCGCTAAGTCGCATGTCGGAGTTTTTGGATGCCTAAAGGAGCCTGCAGCTTCAGGGTTAGTAGGGCTGTGAATGGGGCCATGGTAGAGGTTTCAGGAAAGACACAGCATTGGGAACTGGGAGGTTTCGCCTGGGAGCAGGTCCCGGACATTTGCAGTTTTGAGGCTTGAATCTCGGAAAATGGCTAGAGAGCCGCTCTGTCGCATGTCGGAGTTTTTGGATGCCTAAAGGAGCCTGCAGCTTCAGGGTTAGTAGGGCTGTGAATGGGGCCATGGTAGAGGTTTCAGGAAAGCAACACCTTTCGGGCTGGCAGGTTTCGCCTGGGAGCAGGTCCCGGACATTTGCAGTTTTGAGGCTTGAATCTCGAAAATGGCTAGTGAGCCGCTCTGTCGCATGTCGGAGTTTTTGGATGCCTAAAGGAGCCTGCAGCTCCAGGGTTAGTAGGGCTGTGAATGGGGCCATGGTAGAGGTTTCAGGAAAGACACAGCATTGGGAACTGGGAACTTTCGCCTGGGAGCAGGTCCCGGACATTTGCAGTTTTGAGGCTTGAATCTCGAAAATGGCTAGAGAGCCGCTAAGTCGCATGTCGGAGTTTTTGGATGCCTAAAGGAGCCTGCAGCTTCAGGGTTAGTAGGGCTGTGAATGGGGCCATGGTAGAGGTTTCAGGAAAGACACAGCTTTGGGAACTGGCACCTTTCGCCTGGGAGCAGGTCCCGGACATTTGCAGTTTTGAGGCTTGAATCTCGAAAATGGCTAGAGAGCCGCTCTGTCGCATGTCGGAGTTTTTGGATGCCTAAAGGAGCCTGCAGCTCCAGGGTTAGTAGGGCTGTGAATGGGGCCATGGTAGAGGTTTCAGGAAAGACACACCATTGGGGCTGGCAGGTTTCGCCTGGGAGCAGGTCCCGGACATTTGCAGTTTTGAGGCTTGAATCTCGAAAATGGCTAGAGAGCCGCTCTGTCGCATGTCGGAGTTTTTGGATGCCTAAAGGAGCCTGCAGCTTCAGGGTTAGTAGGGCTGTGAATGGGGCCATGGTAGAGGTTTCAGGAAAGCAACACCTTTCGGGGCTGGCAGGTTTCGCCTGGGAGCAGGGCCCGGACATTTGCAGTTTTGAGGCTTGAATCTCGAAAATGGCTAGAGAGCCGCTCTGTCGCATGTCGGAGTTTTTGGATGCCTAAAGGAGCCTGCAGCTCAGGGTTAGTAGGGCTGTGAATGGGGCCATGGTAGAGGTTTCAGGAAAGCAACACCTTTCGGGGCTGGCAGGTTTCGCCTGGGAGCAGGTCCCGGACGTTTGCAGTTTTGAGGCTTGAATCTCGAAAATGGCTAGAGAGCCGCTCTGTCGCATGTCGGAGTTTTTGGATGCCTAAAGGAGCCTGCAGCTCCAGGGTTAGTAGGGCTGTGAATGGGGCCATGGTAGAGGTTTCAGGAAAGCAACACCTTTCGGGGCTGGCAGGTTTCGCCTGGGAGCAGGTCCCGGACATTTGCAGTTTTGAGGCTTGAATCTCGAAAATGGCTAGTGAGCCGCTCTGTCGCATGTCGGAGTTTTTGGATGCCTAAAGGAGCCTGCAGCTCCAGGGTTAGTAGGGCTGTGAATGGGGCCATGGTAGAGGTTTCAGGAAAGCAACACCTTTCGGGGCTGGCAGGTTTCGCCTGGGAGCAGGTCCCGGACATTTGCAGTTTTGAGGCTTGAATCTCGAAAATGGCTAGAGAGCCGCTCTGTCGCATGTCGGAGTTTTTGGATGCCTAAAGGAGCCTGCAGCTTCAGGGTTAGTAGGGCTGTGAATGGGGCCATGGTAGAGGTTTCAGGAAAGACACAGCCCTAGGGAACTGGCAGGTTTCGCCTGGGAGCAGGGCCCGGACATTTGCAGTTTTGAGGCTTGAATCTCGAAAATGGCTAGAGAGCCGCTCTGTCGCATGTCGGAGTTTTTGGATGCCTAAAGGAGCCTGCAGCTCCAGGATTAGTAGGGCTGTGAATGGGGCCATGGTAGAGGTTTCAGGAAAGCAACACCTTTCGGGGCTGGCAGGTTTCGCCTGGGAGCAGGTCCCGGACGTTTGCAGTTTTGAGGCTTGAATCTCGAAAATGGCTAGTGAGCCGCTCTGTCGCATGTCGGAGTTTTTGGATGCCTAAAGGAGCCTGCAGCTTCAGGGTTAGTAGGGCTGTGAATGGGGCCATGGTAGAGGTTTCAGCAAAGACACAGCATTGGGAACTGGCAGGTTTCGCCTGGGAGCAGGCCCGGACATTTGCAGTTTTGAGGCTAGAATCTCGAAAATGGCTAGAGAGCCGCTCTGTCGCATGTCGGAGTTTTTGGATGCCTAAAGGAGGCTGCAGCTCCAGGGTTAGTAGGGCTGTGAATGGGGCCATGGTAGAGGTTTCAGGAAAGCAACACCTTTCGGGGCTGGCAGGTTTCGCCTGGGAGCAGGGCCCGGACATTTGCAGTTTTGAGGCTTGAATCTCGAAAATGGCTAGAGAGCCGCTCTGTCGCATGTCGGAGTTTTTGGATGCCTAAAGGAGCCTGCAGCTTCAGGGTTAGTAGGGCTGTGAATGGGGCCATGGTAGAGGTTTCAGGAAAGCAACACCTTTCGGGCTGGCAGGTTTCGCCTGGGAGCAGGTCCCGGACATTTGCAGTTTTGAGGCTTGAATCTCGGAAATGGCTAGAGAGCCGCTCTGTCGCATGTCGGAGTTTTTGGATGCCTAAAGGAGCCTGCAGCTTCAGGGTTAGTAGGGCTGTGAATGGGGCCATGGTAGAGGTTTCAGGAAAGCAACACCTTTCGGGACTGGCAGGTTTCGCCTGGGAGCAGGTCCCGGACATTTGCAGTTTTGAGGCTTGAATCTCGGAAATGGCTAGAGAGCCGCTCTGTCGCATGTCGGAGTTTTTGGATGCCTAAAGGAGCCTGCAGCTTCAGGGTTAGTAGGGCTGTGAATGGGGCCATGGTAGAGGTTTCAGGAAAGCAACAGCATTCGGGGCTGGCAGGTTTCGCCTGGGAGCAGGTCCCGGACATTTGCAGTTTTGAGGCTTGAATCTCGAAAATGGCTAGAGAGCCGCTCTGTCGCATGTCGGAGTTTTTGGATGCCTAAAGGAGCCTGCAGCTCCAGGGTTAGTAGGGCTGTGAATGGGGCCATGGTAGAGGTTTCAGGAAAGCAACACCTTTCGGGGCTGGCAGGTTTCGCCTGGGAGCAGGTCCCGGACATTTGCAGTTTTGAGGCTTGAATCTCGAAAATGGCTAGAGAGCCGCTCTGTCGCATGTCGGAGTTTTTGGATGCCTAAAGGAGCCTGCAGCTTCAGGGTTAGTAGGGCTGTGAATGGGGCCATGGTAGAGGTTTCAGGAAAGACACAGCATTGGGACTGGCAGGTTTCGCCTGGGAGCAGGGCCCGGACATTTGCAGTTTTGAGGCTTGAATCTCGAAAATGGCTAGAGAGCCTCTCTGTCGCATGTCGGAGTTTTTGGATGCCTAAAGGAGCCTGCAGCTCCAGGGTTAGTAGGGCTGTGAATGGGGCCATGGTAGAGGTTTCAGGAAAGCAACACCTTTCGGGGCTGGCAGGTTTCGCCTGGGAGCAGGTCCCGGACATTTGCAGTTTTGAGGCTTGAATCTCGAAAATGGCTAGAGAGCCGCTCTGTCGCATGTCGGAGTTTTTGGATGCCTAAAGGAGCCTGCAGCTCCAGGGTTAGTAGGGCTGTGAATGGGGCCATGGTAGAGGTTTCAGGAAAGCAACACCTTTCGGGGCTGGCAGGTTTCGCCTGGGAGCAGGGCCCGGACATTTGCAGTTTTGAGGCTTGAATCTCGAAAATGGCTAGAGAGCCGCTCTGTCGCATGTCGGAGTTTTTGGATGCCTAAAGGAGCCTGCAGCTTCAGGGTTAGTAGGGCTGTGAATGGGGCCATGGTAGAGGTTTCAGCAAAGACACAGCATTGGGAACTGGCAGGTTTCGCCTGGGAGCAGGTCCCGGACATTTGCAGTTTTGAGGCTTGAATCTCGAAAATGGCTAGAGAGCCGCTCTGTCGCATGTCGGAGTTTTTGGATGCCTAAAGGAGCCTGCAGCTTCAGGGTTAGTAGGGCTGTGAATGGGGCCATGGTAGAGGTTTCAGCAAAGACACAGCATTGGGAACTGGAAATTTCACCTGGGAGCACGTCCCGGACATTTGCAGTTTTGAGGCTTGAATCTCGAAAATGGCTAGAGAGCCACTCTGTCGCATGTCGGAGTTTTTGGATGCCTAAAGGAGCCTGCAGCTTCAGGGTTAGTAGGGCTGTGAATGGGGCCATGGTAGAGGTTTCAGGAAAGCAACACCATTGGGCTGGGAGGTTTCGCCTGGGAGCAGGTCCCGGACATTTGCAGTTTTGAGGCTTGAATCTCGAAAATGGCTAGAGAGCCGCTCTGTCGCATGTCGGAGTTTTTGGATGCCTAAAGGAGCCTGCAGCTTCAGGGTTAGTAGGGCTGTGAATGGGGCCATGGTAGAGGTTTCAGGAAAGCAACACCTTTCGGGGCTGGCAGGTTTCGCCTGGGAGCAGGTCCCGGACATTTGCAGTTTTGAGGCTTGAATCTCGAAAATGGCTAGAGAGCCGCTCTGTCGCATGTCGGAGTTTTTGGATGCCTAAAGGAGCCTGCAGCTTCAGGGTTAGTAGGGCTGTGAATGGGGCCATGGTAGAGGTTTCAGGAAAGCAACACCTTTCGGGGCTGGCAGGTTTCGCCTGGGAGCAGGGCCCGGACGTTTGCAGTTTTGAGGCTTGAATCTCGAAAATGGCTAGTGAGCCACTCTGTCGCATGTCGGAGTTTTTGGATGCCTAAAGGAGCCTGCAGCTTCAGGGTTAGTAGGGCTGTGAATGGGGCCATGGTAGAGGTTTCAGGAAAGCACAGCATTGGGAACTGGCACTTTCGCCTGGGAGCAGGTCCCGGACATTTGCAGTTTTGAGGCTTGAATCTCGAAAATGGCTAGAGAGCCGCTCTGTCGCATGTCGGAGTTTTTGGATGCCTAAAGGAGCCTGCAGCTTCAGGGTTAGTAGGGCTGTGAATGGGGCCATGGTAGAGGTTTCAGGAAAGACACAGCATTGGGAACTGGGAACTTTCGCCTGGGAGCAGGTCCCGGACATTTGCAGTTTTGAGGCTTGAATCTCGAAAATGGCTAGAGAGCCGCTCTGTCGCATGTCGGAGTTTTTGGATGCCTAAAGGAGCCTGCAGCTTCAGGGTTAGTAGGGCTGTGAATGGGGCCATGGTAGAGGTTTCAGGAAAGCAACACATTTCGGGGCTGGCAGGTTTCGCCTGGGAGCAGGTCCCGGACATTTGCAGTTTTGAGGCTTGAATCGGAAAATGGCTAGAGAGCGCTCTGTCGCATGTCGGAGTTTTTGGATGCCTAAAGGAGCCTGCAGCTCCAGGGTTAGTAGGGCTGTGAATGGGGCCATGGTAGAGGTTTCAGGAAAGCAACACCTTTCGGGGCTGGCAGGTTTCGCCTGGGAGCAGGTCCCGGACATTTGCAGTTTTGAGGCTTGAATCTCGAAAATGGCTAGAGAGCCGCTCTGTCGCATGTCGGAGTTTTTGGATGCCTAAAGGAGCCTGCAGCTTCAGGGTTAGTAGGGCTGTGAATGGGGCCATGGTAGAGGTTTCAGGAAAGACACCATTCGGGAACTGGAACTTTCGCCTGGGAGCAGGTCCCGGACATTTGCAGTTTTGAGGCTTGAATCTCGAAAATGGCTAGAGAGCGCTAAGTCGCATGTCGGAGTTTTTGGATGCCTAAAGGAGCCTGCAGCTCAGGGTTAGTAGGGCTGTGAATGGGGCCATGGTAGAGGTTTCAGGAAAGAACAGCATTGGGAACTGGCACTTTCGCCTGGGAGCAGGTCCCGGACATTTGCAGTTTTGAGGCTTGAATCTCGAAAATGGCTAGAGAGCCGCTCTGTCGCATGTCGGAGTTTTTGGATGCCTAAAGGAGCCTGCAGCTTCAGGGTTAGTAGGGCTGTGAATGGGGCCATGGTAGAGGTTTCAGGAAAGCAACATCTTTCGGGGCTGGCAGGTTTCGCCTGGGAGCAGGACCCAGACGTTTGCAGTTTTGAGGCTTGAATCTCGAAAATGGCTAGAGAGCCGCTCTGTCGCATGTCGGAGTTTTTGGATGCCTAAAGGAGCCTGCAGCTCCAGGGTTAGTAGGGCTGTGAATGGGGCCATGGTAGAGGTTTCAGGAAAGCAACACCTTTCGGGGCTGGCAGGTTTCGCCTGGGAGCAGGTCCCGGACGTTTGCAGTTTTGAGGCTTGAATCTCGAAAATGGCTAGTGAGCCGCTCTGTCGCATGTCGGAGTTTTTGGATGCCTAAAGGAGCCTGCAGCTTCAGGGTTAGTAGGGCTGTGAATGGGGCCATGGTAGAGGTTTCAGGAAAGCAACACCTTTCGGGACTGGCAGGTTTCGCCTGGGAGCAGGTCCCGGACATTTGCAGTTTTGAGGCTTGAATCTCGAAAATGGCTAGAGAGCCGCTCTGTCGCATGTCGGAGTTTTTGGATGCCTAAAGGAGCCTGCAGCTCCAGGGTTAGTAGGGCTGTGAATGGGGCCATGGTAGAGGTTTCAGCAAAGACACAGCATTGGGAACTGGGAACTTTCGCCTGGGAGCAGGTCCCGGACATTTGCAGTTTTGAGGCTTGAATCTCGAAAATGGCTAGAGAGCCGCTCTGTCGCATGTCGGAGTTTTTGGATGCCTAAAGGAGCCTGCAGCTTCAGGGTTAGTAGGGCTGTGAATGGGGCCATGGTAGAGGTTTCAGCAAAGACACAGCATTGGGAACTGGGAACTTTCGCCTGGGAGCAGGTCCCGGACATTTGCAGTTTTGAGGCTTGAATCTCGAAAATGGCTAGAGAGCCGCTCTGTCGCATGTCGGAGTTTTTGGATGCCTAAAGGAGCCTGCAGCTTCAGGGTTAGTAGGGCTGTGAATGGGGCCATGGTAGAGGTTTCAACAAAGACACAGCATTGGGAACTGGGAACTTTCGCCTGGGAGCAGGTCCCGGACATTTGCAGTTTTGAGGCTTGAATCTCGAAAATGGCTAGAGAGCCGCTCTGTCGCATGTCGGAGTTTTTGGATGCCTAAAGGAGCCTGCAGCTCCAGGGTTAGTAGGGCTGTGAATGGGGCCATGGTAGAGGTTTCAGGAAAGCAACACCTTTCGGGACTGGCAGGTTTCGCCTGGGAGCAGGGCCCGGACGTTTGCAGTTTTGAGGCTTGAATCTCGGAAATGGCTAGAGAGCCGCTCTGTCGCATGTCGGAGTTTTTGGATGCCTAAAGGAGCCTGCAGCTTCAGGGTTAGTAGGGCTGTGAATGGGGCCATGGTAGAGGTTTCAGGAAAGCACACACCTTTGGGAACTGGAAGGTTTCGCCTGGGAGCAGGTCCCGGACATTTGCAGTTTTGAGGCTTGAATCTCGAAAATGGCTAGAGAGCGCTAAGTCGCATGTCGGAGTTTTTGGATGCCTAAAGGAGCCTGCAGCTCCAGGGTTAGTAGGGCTGTGAATGGGGCCATGGTAGAGGTTTCAGGAAAGACACAGCATTGGGAACTGGGAACTTTCGCCTGGGAGCAGGTCCCGGACATTTGCAGTTTTGAGGCTTGAATCTCGAAAATGGCTAGAGAGCCGCTCTGTCGCATGTCGGAGTTTTTGGATGCCTAAAGGAGCCTGCAGCTCAGGGTTAGTAGGGCTGTGAATGGGGCCATGGTAGAGGTTTCAGGAAAGCAACACCTTTCGGGCTGGCAGGTTTCGCCTGGGAGCAGGTCCCGGACATTTGCAGTTTTGAGGCTTGAATCTCGAAAATGGCTAGAGAGCCGCTCTGTCGCATGTCGGAGTTTTTGGATGCCTAAAGGAGCCTGCAGCTTCAGGGTTAGTAGGGCTGTGAATGGGGCCATGGTAGAGGTTTCAGGAAAGCAACACCTTTCGGCTGGCAGGTTTCGCCTGGGAGCAGGTCCCGGACATTTGCAGTTTTGAGGCTTGAATCTCGAAAATGGCTAGAGAGCCGCTCTGTCGCATGTCGGAGTTTTTGGATGCCTAAAGGAGCCTGCAGCTCAGGGTTAGTAGGGCTGTGAATGGGGCCATGGTAGAGGTTTCAGGAAAGACACCATTGGGACTGGAAGGTTTCGCCTGGGAGCAGGGCCCGGACGTTTGCAGTTTTGAGGCTTGAATCTCGAAAATGGCTAGAGAGCCGCTCTGTCGCATGTCGGAGTTTTTGGATGCCTAAAGGAGCCTGCAGCTTCAGGGTTAGTAGGGCTGTGAATGGGGCCATGGTAGAGGTTTCAGGAAAGCAACACCTTTCGGGGCTGGCAGGTTTCGCCTGGGAGCAGGTCCCGGACATTTGCAGTTTTGAGGCTTGAATCTCGGAAAATGGCTAGAGAGCCGCTCTGTCGCATGTCGGAGTTTTTGGATGCCTAAAGGAGCCTGCAGCTTCAGGGTTAGTAGGGCTGTGAATGGGGCCATGGTAGAGGTTTCAACAAAGACACAGCATTGGGAACTGGGAACTTTCGCCTGGGAGCAGGTCCCGGACATTTGCAGTTTTGAGGCTTGAATCTCGAAAATGGCTAGAGAGCCGCTCTGTCGCATGTCGGAGTTTTTGGATGCCTAAAGGAGCCTGCAGCTTCAGGGTTAGTAGGGCTGTGAATGGGGCCATGGTAGAGGTTTCAGGAAAGACACACCTTTCGGGGCTGGCAGGTTTCGCCTGGGAGCAGGTCCCGGACATTTGCAGTTTTGAGGCTTGAATCTCGAAAATGGCTAGAGAGCCGCTCTGTCGCATGTCGGAGTTTTTGGATGCCTAAAGGAGCCTGCAGCTTCAGGGTTAGTAGGGCTGTGAATGGGGCCATGGTAGAGGTTTCAGGAAAGCAACACCTTTCGGGGCTGGCAGGTTTCGCCTGGGAGCAGGTCCCGGACATTTGCAGTTTTGAGGCTTGAATCTCGAAAATGGCTAGAGAGCCGCTCTGTCGCATGTCGGAGTTTTTGGATGCCTAAAGGAGCCTGCAGCTCCAGGGTTAGTAGGGCTGTGAATGGGGCCATGGTAGAGGTTTCAGAAAGACAGAGCATTCGGAACTGGCACTTTCGCCTGGGAGCAGGTCCCGGACATTTGCAGTTTTGAGGCTTGAATCTCGAAAATGGCTAGAGAGCTCTGTCGCATGTCGGAGTTTTTGGATGCCTAAAGGAGCCTGCAGCTTCAGGGTTAGTAGGGCTGTGAATGGGGCCATGGTAGAGGTTTCAGGAAAGCAACAGCCTTTGGGACTGGGAGGTTTCGCCTGGGAGCAGGTCCGGACATTTGCAGTTTTGAGGCTTGAATCTCGAAAATGGCTAGAGAGCCGCTCTGTCGCATGTCGGAGTTTTTGGATGCCTAAAGGAGCCTGCAGCTCCAGGGTTAGTAGGGCTGTGAATGGGGCCATGGTAGAGGTTTCAGGAAAGAACAGCATTGGGAACTGGAACTTTCGCCTGGGAGCAGGTCCCGGACATGTGCAGTTTTGAGGCTTGAATCTCGGAAAATGGCTAGAGAGCCGCTCTGTCGCATGTCGGAGTTTTTGGATGCCTAAAGGAGCTGCAGCTCCAGGGTTAGTAGGGCTGTGAATGGGGCCATGGTAGAGGTTTCAGGAAAGCAACACCTTTGGGGCTGGCAGGTTTCGCCTGGGAGCAGGCCCGGACATTTGCAGTTTTGAGGCTTGAATCTCGAAAATGGCTAGAGAGCCGCTCTGTCGCATGTCGGAGTTTTTGGATGCCTAAAGGAGCCTGCAGCTTCAGGGTTAGTAGGGCTGTGAATGGGGCCATGGTAGAGGTTTCAGGAAAGCAACACCTTTCGGGGACTGGCAGGTTTCGCCTGGGAGCAGGCCCGGACATTTGCAGTTTTGAGGCTTGAATCTCGGAAATGGCTAGAGAGCCGCTCTGTCGCATGTCGGAGTTTTTGGATGCCTAAAGGAGCCTGCAGCTCCAGGGTTAGTAGGGCTGTGAATGGGGCCATGGTAGAGGTTTCAGGAAAGCAACAGCTTTCGGGCTGGCAGGTTTCGCCTGGGAGCAGGGCCCGGACATTTGCAGTTTTGAGGCTTGAATCTCGAAAATGGCTAGAGAGCCGCTCTGTCGCATGTCGGAGTTTTTGGATGCCTAAAGGAGCCTGCAGCTCCAGGGTTAGTAGGGCTGTGAATGGGGCCATGGTAGAGGTTTCAGGAAAGCAACACCTTTCGGGGCTGGCAGGTTTCGCCTGGGAGCAGGGCCCAGTCATTTGCAGTTTTGAGGCTTGAATCTCGGAAAATGGCTAGAGAGCCGCTCTGTCGCATGTCGGAGTTTTTGGATGGCTAAAGGAGCCTGCAGCTCAGGGTTAGTAGGGCTGTGAATGGGGCCATGGTAGAGGTTTCAGGAAAGCAACACCATTGGGACTGGCAGGTTCGCCTGGGAGCAGGGCCCGGACATTTGCAGTTTTGAGGCTTGAATCTCGGAAATGGCTAGAGAGCCGCTCTGTCGCATGTCGGAGTTTTTGGATGCCTAAAGGAGCCTGCAGCTTCAGGGTTAGTAGGGCTGTGAATGGGGCCATGGTAGAGGTTTCAGGAAAGACACAGCATTGGGAACTGGGAACTTTCGCCTGGGAGCAGGTCCCCGACATTTGCAGTTTTGAGGCTTGAATCTCGAAAATGGCTAGAGAGCAGATCAGTTGCCTGTCGGAGTTTTTGGATGCCTAAAGGAGCCTGCAGCTCCAGGGTTAGTAGGGCTGTGAATGGGGCCATGGTAGAGGTTTCAGGAAAGACACAGCATGGGAACTGGGAACTTTCGCCTGGGAGCAAGTCCCGGACATTTGCAGTTTGAGGCTTGAATCTCGAAAATGGCTAGAGAGCCGCTCTGTCGCATGTCGGAGTTTTTGGATGCCTAAAGGAGCCTGCAGCTCCAGGGTTAGTAGGGCTGTGAATGGGGCCATGGTAGAGGTTTCAGGAAAGCAACACCTTTCGGGGCTGGCAGGTTTCGCCTGGGAGCAGGTCCCGACATTTGCAGTTTTGAGGCTTGAATCTCGAAAATGGCTAGAGAGCAGATCAGTTGCATGTCGGAGTTTTTGGATGCCTAAAGGAGCCTGCAGCTCCAGGGTTAGTAGGGCTGTGAATGGGGCCATGGTAGAGGTTTCAGGAAAGACACAGCATTGGAACTGGGAACTTTCGCCTGGGAGCAGGTCCCGGACATTTGCAGTTTTGAGGCTTGAATCTCGAAAATGGCTAGAGAGCCGCTCTGTCGCATGTCGGAGTTTTTGGATGCCTAAAGGAGCCTGCAGCTTCAGGGTTAGTAGGGC